>NC_052500.1:36742330-36873481 GCF_016617805.1 Bactrocera tryoni | reverse complement strand
AATATATATATCATCTTGAATGTACAAGTATTCTTGCATATGCCGCGGACTACCAATGAATGATAATGGGAGGATATGCTATATGCAGTACTGATGTTGTTGATGTCATTTGTTGCATCTACGTTACCGATTATGGCATCACGCAAAATATGTGTACTCCTCAGTACGAAATTTTATAATATACATATATCGCAATCTCTCCCTTTCGATTTTTACATACATATCGACGATGTACTGATGAAATATGTAGTTGTCTGCATCGGAGAATGTTGTTCTCTTCATTAGTACGAATCATCAGCCGATATGCGAAGAAGTTCATAGCACTTACTGTCGTCATCAGTTCTTCACCTGCTAATAATTTATGAGATAAACTGAAATTATTGACTTAAAAAAATTGTAGGATAATCTATAAGTTGTACCTGTAGTTGGATTCCTTTGTTTAATATTTAAACGGTATCCATATTCTATGTACTTCCCAAAATATCAACGCATACTGCAAAGCATCGTAAGAACGATGATTGTCTTAAAATATTTGCATCGTATTATAATATAATAAGATAACTGCATTGTATGCAGATGTCTGGATGTTCACATGGGTCACCAGCCATAACAACTGCAACTTCATTAACAGTTGGAACATTATATGTGCCCGCGTGCTTTCCATAGTGTACTTTGTCTGCTTTAATGGCAATGACGTAGTTGTCGTTTTGCAGTCTGTTAGAAAGGGTCTTGAACAATTGTACCAATTGGTTATGGCTTTTCAAAAACGTTTCCGAAATGTCCACAATTTCTCGTTTCTCCATCTGCCCTATATGGTTGTAAGCGCAGCGTGTATGATAAGTGATTAAGCGATGCTCGTGCTTGATTATCCTGCATTCGAAATTGGTTATGTTCTCTACGTGCGTTGGTCGTGCCCCTCGTTATTTTAAGGTATTAGCACGAAAACTTTGAGCGCGTGGCCCTGAATTTTCATTTGTACGTGTACATACATATGTGCAATTTGTTTTCTTTAATTTATATTATCCACCGATTGTTCTCCGACTGATCTATTAAATCGACGATCATGAACCAATTGTGCGCTCCCAGTACGTTAACCAATATTCTTGCTCTTTCACGAAGACGTGACATTTTTCGGTAATAATAAGAAACTGTTAAATAATACACAACAAAAATGAGTTACTTATTGAAGATGAATTTTTAATCTGTTTAAATGAGTTAAGCATCCACCCCCTCTACTCGGTAAAACTGGCGCATCCTAATCCTACAGTGCAATTCACCACAGCTGATGACACTTCAACGCAACTCACCACACCTGTGCTCCTACCCACTAAACAAAAAGGATAGACAACAGGAGAGGAGGCTTTTTACGTTCACATACTGCGTCGCGCCGACACCTTTAGCCAGCACCTACAATCAACAACATTCGTTTATACATTCAATTCGTCAAACACCATAGGCACATCAATTTTCATCTGCAAGACATTCGATTATATACATATGTAAGTACATCCTGCGCCGCGTCAACACTACCTTTGGCTCCGATCCGCCCGCGCCGACTTATAGCAAGCCATTGGAGAGTAATTCGATTCCAACATAATTTTATATAATATCGCACAGAACCAATTGTTAAATAAAGAATAATTATAAATATATTGTGCTTTTCATAAATACACTGTTTTTTCTGTTTAAACCCTCGCGCGGGTGTGAGTGCAAATTGAAACATTTAATACACTGGTTAGAATTCCCCAATAAATTGGGTCAACAATTATTCAAATCAATTAACTAAAAAGATTTATTGTAACAAATTTTGGGTAAAAAATCTGTTAATATATTTCTTTGCTTTTTTATTTAATACTTCCAAAACTTTTTTTTACAATATCTCTTTTATTTATTGAATCTGCTTTTTGTTTTAAAAGCCAAACAATAAGTTATACAACCTAAAATCTATTTAAAAACTAGACAAGCTCAAACAAGTGATTGAGCTGTTTTGGTGATACGTTGCTCCTTAGTGCGCAGGCATATCCCTTCTCTTAAGGCGTGTTTGATCGCAGGTATGGACCAAAGCATTAGCCAAAGAGTTTGGGTAATCTCGGAGTTTAGATATATACGTATTTAATTCTGCTATCTTCTACTTTTTTCTTTACCATAGAAATACCAAGGTCTTTATTGATATTTTCATAACGTATATACCAAGGCGAAGACGTAGTTGTTCTAAGCATTTTTCATTGGAACCTTTGTATTATATCAATATTAGGTCGTATCCCACAGTTGAATGTCATACATCCAAATCGGCTTTCTGATTCATTATATAAGAGCACTTTGTTGGCTAGGCTCATTTGGAGTTTTTATTTGAAAGCCAATTTAAATTTGCAGCTCTAATCTTCATGCAAGGTTTTTACTAGATATGTATATGTTTTCTCCACGTGAGCCTTCTATCTACATAGGTGAATACCAAGATATGTTACTTCGTTCGCTTGGGGTACTAAAATAAAGTTCTGTTCATTCACATTTATACGCCAGTTCGCTAGCCATTCTTCGACAGAACTTGAATGCTCCGCTAATATTTTTGATGTTGAAATGTGGCAATTTTTACGACTCACTATAGCTTTGTCATTAATACATTGTTAGCTGTTGGAAGATCTGCTGTATATCTGATGTATAGAGTTGATCCTAAAACACTGCACTGCGGTACACCAGCCCTTATCTGTCTTTCATCAGATATGAAATCTCCTACTTTCACAAAAAATTGTCTATGATTTAAATAAGACTTCAATGTTTTATACAATTCTAAATGTAGAATTTCTTTAATCTTATATGAAAGGCCTTCATGCCACACCTTATCAGACGCCTGAGCTACATGTAGAAATATTGCTGAACAGTACCATCTGTGCTCAAATGTTTTTTTTATTTCGTTAGTAATTCTATACTTGCTCTATCGTTTTTCTCTATGTTTTTCACGAAACCCGAATTGATGCGTTGGTATTGTATTATTTTCGTGGAGGAAAGGAGTCATCTTTGATAGCAATATTTTTACAAATATTTTAGAAAGACAGGGTAGAAGACTGATTAGTCTGTATGAAGACGGCTGTGTTAAGTCTTTCCCAGGTTTAGCTATCAAGATAATCTGCGACTTTTTCCATGAATTAGGATAGTATCTGAGATTAAGAATTGCATTGAAGAGCAAAGTGAGCACTTCTACAGCAATATTTGGTAACTCAATTATTATTTTTGGGGTAATATTATCATGTTCCGACGCCTTTTTTGGGTTAAGTTCCTTTATGATTCCAATAATTTCAGAAGGTGAAGTCTTAAACGACTCTTTCGACTTTTTAGCTGCGTTGGGTAAGATTGACAGCTTAAAGTGGTTCTTTGGCAAATTAGGTTGAAATACCTTTTCTAGGCGATTTGCAAAACAATTAGCATTTTCCTTGTCACTTTGAGCCCAATTTCTATCCAAGTCTCGTGAAGGTTTTGACAATACATTTTGATCGATATCGTTTTCTGGGCAATTGGGCAAATTGTCGGCGCACTGCAGGTTGAACCTGCTTAAGTCTTACCTCAAAGTGTTTCGCCATTGCTCATGTGTCCAGATCTTCTACTTGTTTGCTCCTTCTAGTCGCGATATTTCATTTTTTTCGTCAGCCTTGGCTTTTTTGCAGGAAGTCTTCCGAACAAACCGACTTCTCGCAACTTTCCTCGTACTGCTTCCACGCAGCTCTGCCCGTATAGAAACATCACTTTTGAATAGATTCTTAACACTCATAATATCATTTATGCCATCAAACCTTATGTTGGTTGAACGTCTGCTACCAAATCCCTTTTTCGCCCCAGGCTCTTCAAAGTATCCTTTTTTTGCAACAAACATACCCCAGTTGAATGTGAACAGCTCACCCTTTAGCAATGGTTCTATAAGAAAGACTTTCCTTCACCAACGCATCAATAGTAACTTTTTTAGCACCACTCAACTGCTTATAATTTGCACCCATTTTCCTCTTTTTACAAACTTATTCTTCTCCTTTACTAGCATAGACAATGCTTAGGTAATTATAGCCGAGTTAAAAACAGCGCGCCACTCGTTTCTTCTTTTCGCAACGTGACGCCAATGGAATATTCCAAGCAAAGCCAACTATGCCACTATGTCAATGTCGTCGTATATATCATAAATAATCGTTCCATCGATATTCGCCCTGATCAACGCGTAAATATTTCGAAGAACCTTTTTCTCGAAAACTCGTAACGTCGACTCATAAGATGTGGTTATCGTCCATGCCTCCATAGCATATAGTTTGGTTTTCGTTCGTCGAGGGAGAACTTTACTTCTAAATTGCCTACTCAGTTCAAAGTAGTACCTGTTGGCAAGAGTTATTCTGCATTGGATTTCGAGGCTGTCATTTTTGTTGCTGTTAATGCTGGTTTCAAGATGACGTGAGAGCCTAGTCACGAGTGCGACGCCTGTTTGTTTGTTAGATGTCAGGATATATTTCGTTTTGCCCTTGTTCACAGCCAGACCCATTTGCTTATCTAGTCTGGAGAAAGCAGAACTGTTGAGACCACTGATCATCATCGGCATATGCTAAAAGCTGTACACTATTAACGAAGATTGTACCTACTCGAATCCTCCGCTTTGTTTTCATCAGACGGGCTCTTCGAACTTCTTCGTGGTCGGGCAATGGAACGTATGCTTCATCGTCATCGTTTGGGAAATCGGGTTCGCCAATCTCCTGTGGTCATTGCCACTCAGCAGGCTGGAGAAGTGTTCCCTCCATAATTTCAGTATGCTCTTGGCATGGGTTACAAAATAAACTCTGGGGGTTCTACAAGAGTAAGCTCCGGTCTTGAAACCTTCTGTTAGTCGCCGCATTTTTTCGTAGAATTTTCATTTTTCTTTTGCATTTTCCGAAAATCAATGGTTTCGTTTGAGCTGTATCTAAAGAGCTTGAAATGCCGTTCCACAGTTCCCTTACACCGAGTTGTTGACGAGTGCTCCCAGAAAGCAGGAATGCAAGTCGAGTAGAAAAATGTTGTGATTGCAGCTTCTCGACATCCAACCTTCCTTGTGTTTGTTGACGTGCGTTTTTCCTGTACAGAGGCGGGTGTCTATCTTGGCTTGGAGTTGATGTTAGAACCTCGGAGCGTACGCACGTCTGGAGACTGGAGACGTATCTTCTGACTATCACAACATGATCGATCTGGTAGGTGGCTTTTTGGAGACAGCTAGGTATCTTGATGAATTTTTCTATCCTGGAATCTAGTACTACAGATAACCATATTTCGGGCGCCGGCGAAGTCGATCAGCTTCAACCCATTTGGGAATGTTTCGTCGTGTGAGCTGAATTTACCGACTGTTGTGCCAAAAATACCTTTCTTGCCCACCCTGTTTTTCTATAGCTCTTGTCATTTACGAGATACTTATATACAAAAAAATGCGAATCTCGTGGAAAAGTCAGGTTTAGAGCCCCGTACTACCTCGCCGGTGTGAGTTACGACTTTATTGCACTGGGCACTTTTGTAGAGTGAACAATGGCCCCTATTATGAGTTGCATTGATCTTCGCCATTCGCTGTGTAATGTAGGTTTTTTGCGTTTATTTATTGCTTTATGGTAACAAATAATTAATTTATACTATTTTTGTTAATTTTATGCAGGTCGAAAGTCGTGGGCACTAAACAGCAATTGGAAAAACTGGTAGCTTTAATGGAAGAAAATCCACAATTTGCAAGAGGGATTTGCACCAAAGTTCAGGCGGCCACAAAATGGGAGGGATTTGCTTTGGAGCTGAAGTGTTTGGGTCCACCAACTAGATCAGCGGCAAAGTGGATGAAGGTTCATAAAGTTGTTCTGTGTTTTTTGTGAAAATACATTTTTATTTGGACATTGTAGATATGGGCTGATATGAAGTCAAAGACAAAGAAAAAACTGTCGCAAAACAAAACGGAGTACAGAGCAACAGGCGGAGGTACTAACAGGCTGCAGGGATTTTCTAATACTGAAGAGAGTATTATTGGCTTACTCGAGTTTGATGCCTGCATAAACCCGCCGGGAGCCGAATTTGGTCTGGATATAAGTGGCGATGTTGAACCACAACTTTCAGCTCCACCAAATCCCACCCCACATCCTCAGGCTGAAGAAAGTGAAGTGGAGTTTAATTCTGAGGCACACGAGCCTCCAGCACGCAAAACGCGGCAATTAAAAAATGCAACAAGGCAGAGAGGCTGAGGTCACTGGACTCCCAGACAAATGCCCAGAAACAGTACTACAAAGAAATGGTCTCCACTTTAGGGGTCATACGAAAATGTGCTGAAGAAAAAGTGGAATACCTAAAGAAACAGTATGAACTGGATAAAAACACAACAGAGGTAATGCTACAGCTGAAAAGGGAAAAATTGCGGGTTTACAAAGAAGAAGTTTTAAAAAGCCAGCAAAATCGCAGATCAAAACTGCAGTTAAAACTTGCAATTTTAGAGCTAAAAAAAAATCTTTAAATAATTCTTAACTTTTATATTTAGATCTAAGTTTAAGTGCCTTAAAGAGACTGAATTAATATTTTTTGTTTTTATATTGCTATTTCAAAACTGTATATACTTCTAAGTAGAATAGGTAAATGAATTATGTGATATTTTTCGGTTTTTATTAGTATCTTAAGACTGTATGTACTTCTAAGTACAAAAGGTAAATGAATCATGTGATATTTTTTGTCAAAGAGTAATTTTTATTACGTAGATAAACATGAACAATGAATTCCATAATAAATATTTTGAATAAATAAACTTCTAATTTATTTTTTTTAATTATATCTAAAACGTTCTTAATATACGATTTCTAATTGCTGCTGCTTCCGAGTCGTTATCAGATTCAACTTCAATGACTCCACCATGACTGTCGTTTGCCTCATTAGGAAATTCTTCAGGAGAAATTTCGACTTTATAAAATATGCAAATGTTGTGTAAAGCTGCACAAACATTACTAATTTGTGTCGCCTTTTTTGGAGAATAGTGGAGAGCTCTTGCTTGTAACAAACATCTGAATCTATTTTCAACACTCCAATAGTGCGCTCTACTATATTTCTTGCTCTCGAATGTTGTGTATTTTATCTGCTTTCTGGAGATCCTTCTTCAGAATTTCTAAAAGGTGTCATCAAATATGTTTTTAGAGCGTATCCAGCGTCTCCTATTCAGAAAAAAAATTATTCTAAAAAATATAACGTTTTGCTTTTTTAGTCAAACATATATGTACCAAGTAGCCAAGTATTGCGAAGACCATTTTCGACTTGCTGTTCTAAATATGCTTTCAATGCTGACATGTTGAAAATCATTGAATCATGCGTTGCCCCCGGATTCTTTGCATTTATATACCGTATGTTCATTGTATGATCACAAACCTGTAATTAATATAAAAACCTAAAATGCTCAACTACAAATTTACGATAAACTTGTTTGCATACTTACAATCATAGCATTAATGCTAAAGAATCCTTTTCTGTTGTAACATAAATGCTGCAACTCCTTTTTGGGAGCCACAATTTTGATGTGTGTACCATCAACACAACCGATTATCCCAGGAAATCTGGTATTGCTATAAAAATGTGATTTTGCTTGTTGCATTTCAGCCTCGTTATAATTGAATTTTATCCATCTTTGGCAAATGAAATTCTCCAGGGCATCGAGTACCTCAGATAGTACCACAGACACCGTGGGCTGTGCAAGTCCAAGCATGTTTTCATTCCCTATACTAAGTTGATACGATCCCTGAGCACAAAATCGTAAAGCTGTTGTCAATTTTAATATATTGGGAATAGATTTCGCTCGTGTGCATCGCTGCAGAATCTCCTCTGTAGCGGACAGCAAAACAATAAACCCCTCTTTCGACAAACGGAAGTTTTTTATAAATCTACAAATAAAATTTCCTAAATGTTGAACACGTAGAAACCTCTAACAAATAGCATTGTACTTATGTAGCGGAATCCAATTCCAGAGGGTTGAAAGCGTCCCTTAGCTTCTTTCTATTTCTAGCCAATTCCAGTAAGCTTTCATCCTCTTCTGAAGAATCGCCAAACTACAACTCAGTCGTAGTCATATTTTATTTTAACTTTTATTTATATTTTCTTTATTTATAAAATATTTGTTAGTTTTACTTCCACACTTCGTAAACAAAACGCTTTTAGTTTTTACACCATCTGACAGATGTACACTTGCCCGCATAACTCTGCGTACAGCGCTAAAAAATTCGAAAAACCAACTTTAAACGCGAATTTCTCAGGAAATCTTACACGTATCTAACCAAGCTTGATTTCAAATCATTATTTATTGATTTCAGTAAGTAAATAACAATATAAATTTTATTTTATTCAAATAATTATAGTTTAAATTCATTTTATTTGAAAGCAATATAAAAAAAGCAACTGCAAAAGTCAGCGTACAGAAAGGTATTATAAAAGAAATTAATGTCCTACGACTGTTTAATATCGAGTGTGATATCCTTTTCTCTTTAGTACTTCAATAAGACGCCTGGGCATTGAATCCACAAGTTTCGCTGTATCTTCTGGCGCAATTTTTCCCCATTCCTGCATTATAATATCCTTAAGCATATTTTTTGATGTTATGGCGTGTTTTCGGATTCTACGCTCAAGCAAGTCCCACAAATGCTCAATGGGATTTAGGTCCGGAGATTGAGGAGGCGTTCGCAACTGGTTTTTTACATTGTACAAAAGCCAGAGCTTGACATTTTGCGCAGTATGTTTGGGGTCGTTATCTTGTTGGAACCGAAAATCTTGTTCCATCCCCAGTTGCCGAACACTTTGCAGAAGATTATCTTTCAAAATTTGTATATTTAATCTCTGGTCCATTATGGAGTCAATAAATGTAAGTTTTCCAACACCGTTGGCTGCCATACAGCCCCAAACCATAACAGCGCTTCCACCATGTTTTACACTTGGTACCATATTCTCCTTTTCATACGCCTTTCCCGCCTTTCTCCATACCAGTTTCTTACCTTTTATCCCAAAGATGCAAAACTTGCTCTCATCCGTAAAAATAATACTATTCCAAAATTCTGGGGGTTTTGAAACGTATTCATTTGCAAAATCCATGCGCTTCTGCCTATTTATCTCCGAAATATATGGCTTCTTACGGGCTACTCGGCTATCATATCCAGCTTTTTTAAAATTCTACGGATTGTATCGTCAGAAACAACTTTCGAATACATTTGCTCCACCTCTAGTTTCAGTTGATGAGCAGTCATCCTTGGATTTTGTTGAACTAGTTGTACGACACGCTTGTTTTCGCGGTTTGTTAAAAGAGTTGGACGACCAGCACGTGGTTTTGATAAGATGGATCCAGTTGAAATGTAATTAGTTACCACCTTATGTACCGATGAATGAGTTCGGCCTTCTATTTTTCCAATTTCCCTTAACGTTTTGCCTTCAACATGTAGTTTTACGATAATTCTTCTTTCATCAGTGCCAATTTCCTTGCCTTTTTTTTCCATGGCTGTTTTAAAATGATCTTACTTCTGCAATCACTTGAAACACAATAAAATAGTTATTCTAAAGTCGCACAAGTGACTGAGAAACAAGCTAAACTAACGGTAGTTGTTGTTGTTGGAGCGGCAGAACTAACGGTAGTCGCAAATTGCTTATCTTGTGCTGCTGTACGCAGAGTTTTGCGTGCATGAATTTTCATGATGTCGACGAATAATTCCCGTTAAAATGGAGATTTATGTATTATGGTTCTAAAAAGGTATGTTTATGCAATATATATATTTTTTATATAAAACAAATTCAAAAGTTTCTGAATACGTATCACATTTCGTGAGAAATTCGCTTTTAAAGTTAAGTTTTCGAATTTTTTAGCGCTGTACGCAGAGTTATGCGGGCAAGTGTATACTATCGTGAACATTCAAAATGATTGCAATTCACAATAACGCCAATCTTCATCGAATGAGCGTCGTAATACCAAATGCAAATTCGTTCGACCAGCATTTTCGATCGTTGTCGAAGATCGAATGCAACTCATAATAAGGGCCAATATTTTCTATGGAAAATTTTTACATGACTTGGTCCATTTCTTAATGTTAATAGTAAGGGCTAAAATTTTCAGAGAAATTTTTTAGGGTATTTCCAAGGAAATTTCGTGACGGGATTGAATTACGATGGTTCGCCGAAAAAGTTGTTAGAGCAGGAAGTGAAACGATGATACTTGGCGATCGTTCGTTTTTTTCCCGCATAGTTCGGATTTTCTAACCAACCAGAAATCACGTCCATCCTTGGACATACTAAGATAAGATGATACGAAACTTTAGCATTATCTCTCTTTTTCTCTCAAGTGTGTGCATATTTGGTAAAGAAAATTTGTATGTGTTATGTGTATTAATGATTTTGCATTTTAATATTTATATGTATATGCATCTTCAAAGTGATTAATTTAGTATTGTTTTATAATTTAGAGAAAATGGCAAAAGTAAACTTTGTGCATGATATTTTATAGAGTTAATACAGTAGTTTTGAAAAATATGTAATTTACTAATCTAAGTACATATCATAATAATATATTTGTAATCAAACTCTACTACGCACGTTAAATAAAAATAAATATTTTATAGTATCACAATATTGACTGTAGTACTTAGTGTAGAAATAATTTCAAAAATTACAGTATTTTGGTAGGAAAATTATAATTAGAATAGTATTAATTATGTATGTATATACATAAGTATATGTTTTGAATACATACGTATATCTTAAATTTGTGATATTTGTATATGAATTGTTTTGTTTTTGTGTTCATTTATTATTTTCAATTGTTACATTAGTTATAAGTGTATTTAGTTATCTAAGTACATATTAGTATTAGTATACATATTGTGATTTTTTTATGAATTGTTTTGGTTTCTGATGTTTATATACATTATGTATATTCTTTTAATTGGTTCATTACGTATTTATTTTTAATATGTACATATACATATACTAGTAGGGGAGTCCGGAGTGCTAAATTTGCAGTTACTGGAGCGTCATTGAGACTTACTAGATTGTCAAGATAACGTTTAAAAAAAAAGAAAGTCTATGTGAAGTTTTCCATTTTAGTGGGGAGAAGAGCGGGTAATTATTTTCAAAAATGTAAAAAAAAACAGTCACATAAAAATACTCAAGCGCGTCAGTCATTTATGGCATATACGCGCATTGTATTTCTGATAGTCGATATATATTAATCTGACAATTAATTCAAGGTTGAGGGCCGTAATGAGAGGTTAAAACAAAAAAAATAAAAAGTTATTCGAGCGTGTCAGATTTTCAAAGCGAATGTTAATGAACCTCTAAAAAGTGTGCCAATTCAAATTCTGACAATTTCGACGTGGCCAAAGGTCATTTATGTATTTTAAAAGTTGTAAAAAAAAAGGTGACCTTGAGATACTCGAGCGAGTCAGATTTTTATGCAGGGGGATGAACTTGATGCCAAAGTCTTCCCAAAAGATAATCTGACAATTATATAGAGGCATATCGTTAATCTGACGGTTTAAAAGTGGAAGAATTCTGTTTGGTTCTTGTTTTTGTTACAGGATGTAATAAAAGCAGTGTATACATATATATGTATAGAAAATTTAATAATTTATTTATATGAAAATAGAAAAAATAAAATTAAAAAAAAACATGTCAATTTTCGTCATTCGAGTCATCGTCGAAGTTGGTTTCCACTTCTTGAACTTCCTCGTCATTTTGCATTTCTGTAACCAAGAAAAAATTTGAAACTTTACAATTTTTTACTTCTTTTATGACAGTATAGTCTTCAAAAAAAGATTTACCTGCATCAGAAGTATCTCCTAAAATATTAGGTGTTATGACGATGTCCTCGTACGCTTCAGGAAGTTGGTTTCCAACAAACCAGATCGGCTCCAACTTTCCATCCACGTTTTTCCATCCGTAATCTGTTGGCGACAACTCCGTAAGAATACGATTGTGCGCCTTCCTCCACAAACACGCAATATACTTCGTTCGCAGTAAATGTTGTTGTAGTTCTGATCGGCAGGGTTGAGACGTATCAGTTACCTTGTACGTTTTATGAAAAATTTCCATTCTAGCACTATTGACATCAGATAGCTTTTTTAATCCGTACAAATGGCAGATGAAAGATTCTACAGTAGGAGATAATGCTTCAATATCATAATCTGTAGAACCCAAGTTTGCAAATACTTTTTGCATAGTTGTAGATCCCATTAAAATGTCAAAAGGTCTTTTTTTTCCTCGCCTGTAAAAAGCTGGGTTGTAATCACACTTACACTTACCCGTTGCTTTGGCGACGACTTTGTTAGCAAAAAAAAAAAAAAACTAATTAACAGGTTCCCTGTCCAATGTATCACATGTGATATAAAATTATTTTCTTGTACCATGTGTACAGCGTCCATGTATCATATATGATACATATCACACATATATATTATATATATATACAAATAAATTAAAAGCATCTACTAACAACAACCACGCTCTGGTGATCAGTACACTTGACTTTTTTCGACGATTTTACCTGCATCGCCCCACGGAAACTGTCAGATTATATGATTTTCGTGATTCTGACAGAATTATCTTTAAAATGAAACAAAAATCTATCGCGCTCGAGTATTTCAAGGTGACGTTTTTTTTTACATATTTGTCACCCTGCCATTTCTCTAAGCCACCCTCAAACTGTCAGAATATTGAAATATACACTCGTCTTCATGTATTTAATTTACCATCTCTTAATCTTACGCGCTCGAGTTTCCCGAAGGATCGAGTTTTTTTCTCTAATCTGACGAACTCCCTCCAACGCACGCCTCCATATTAAGGGCTCATATTTGGTAGGGGTACATAAAAAGGTGCAATGATTCTTCCCATAAAGTTTTCTGACACGCTTAAGTAACTGCAAAAATCCCCTCTTGGGCTCCCTACTATACATATGTATATATATTTTTTGTTTTTATGTTGTATAAGTGATATACATATGTAGGTCTACTGGGGAACCGAGCACCCAAAAACAATATCGGTAACGCGCTATGTGCAGCGGTAGGGTTGAAATTACAAAATGCCCAAAAGTTATTTATAAAATGCCCAATCTAATATTTTTCTGCAGTGGCATCAATGGCAAACGTTATAAAAAATGCGAGTTTTGTCATCTCTCTCTCGAATCAAAGAGTCTCGTGTCATATTATCCATGCCATGGACACATTGGCTCTTTAGAAAAGAAAAAAAATGTTAGTTTCAGTCGTTGGTTGTCCGTTAGAACGGAGATTTCGCATGAAAGAGTGAGCGTACATGCAAATTTACGTACAAAATTGTGCGTAGACAAATTTACCAACATTGTGTGTATGGTTCTTTCAAAATTGTTCACATGCACACATAATTACATACATATGTGCCGACATTTAGCGAAACCTCTTTCTAAAATGCCAACTTTTCGGGAGAGCAAAGAAACAGATAAAATGTGCTACAAATCCTAAAATATTTGCATTGAAAGTGAAACTATACTATTTGGTCAAAATGACTGTGGCGAAAAACAAATGAACTTGTTCCACAAATGTTGTTTCGAGTAAGCTAAAAATGAGTTTTTGTAAATTATGTTCAAACAGGTTATTTTATCAAAAGCGGTTTAGAAAAAAAAGTTAAAAGAAATTGTTTTTTAAAATGATATTTTATATTTATTTCATATGAACATACTTTGGCAAAAACAATATCTTTTCAGAAAACGTATTATTAAATACACATGTATTAGTAGTTGAAAAGAATAATAGTTTTAAAAGGAATCCATGAAGTTGAAATTATTATTGTAAAATGTTACTAAATAGTAATTAAATTAATCCTTGACTATTTCATTGAGTTCCATATCAATTTTTAAGAAGAGTTCACCATCGGCTTTAATATCTTGATAAAAATTATGAAATTCATTTAAGTGAATAAAAAGTAAAAGAAAGTATTGTTATTATTAATTATTATTATAAATATATTTGTGATATTTCACTACACAAAATGAATACTACAAAAAAATAAATAGTGATGTGAAGCAGATTGTGGATATGCTCACAGGAAGTGTTGTTGTAGAAAGAAATAAAAACCTGGGGACCCAGTTGTAGATGCGACTAGGTGAGAAACTACTTCCAATAGGACGGAATATAAGTTGAGCGCTATGCACGTATATAATGCATTATATCAATAATAATTTTTATACTCTTGCAACCAGTTGCTATAGAGTATTATAGTTTTGTTCACCTAATGGTTGTACGTATCACCTAAAACTAAGCGAGATAGATAGAGGGTTATACTATATATATATAAATGATCAGGATGACGAGAAAATTTGAAATTCGGTTGACTGTCTGTCTGTCCGTCCGTGTAAGCTTAGGAGTGGCCAGAAAATATTCTTTTATATTTATGGCTCAAGCAGCTCACGACTTCCGGTATTAGACCAAGTATCCTCAGGATAAATAAAAAACACCCGTTTAGAATCGAGCCAAAGTGAGAAGGCGAACCATCCCCTTCACAGGGTTAAAGGCTGACATCACCGCCGTGGGAGAAAGACTCCGTCGCCGAGTCGAGGCATTCACCCCGATGGATGAACGTCTAGCCAAAATCCACATCAAAGCGACGTTTTTCAACATATTGCTGATTTGCGATACGCAGCGACCGTATAGAAGGACGATGTGACCAAAGAAACCTTCTATGAGCGCTTGAAGCGCACCTATGAGAGTTGCCTCCGCCACGATGTCCAAATCGTGCTTGGTGACTTTAAAGCAAGGAAGGTATCTATGGCACAACGGTCAGGAAATTTAGCCTCCACGATGAAACATCCCCAAATGGGTTGAAGCTGATCGACTTCGCCGGGGTCCGAAATATGGTTATCTGTAGTACTAGATTCCAGCATAAGCAAATTCATCAAGCTACCTGCTGTCTCCGGATCGTAAAGCTACCAAACAAACTCGGACCACTATCTTGTTGCAGCCAAGATACACACCCGCCTCTGTACAGCAAAAATCGCACGTCAACAAACACAAGGAAGGTTCGACGTCGAGAAGCTGCAATCGCAACAGATAGCCGAACGTTTTCTACTCGGCTTGCACTCCTGCTCTCTGAGTGCACTGATCAGTAATTCAGTATAAGGGAACTGTGGGACGGCATTTCAAGCTCCTTACATGCGGCTGCAAGTGAAACCATTGGTTTTGGGAAAAGACAAAAAAACAGCTTGTACGACGAGGAGTCTCGGGTCGCAACGGGAAGAAAACTGACGGCCTACCTCGCAACGTTAATAGCAGAATCAGCGAATTCCGCAAAACCGCAGCCCGAATCAGCTGATACGACCTATCTTATGAAAGCGCAATGTAAATAATCAGCCAACACGGCTTCTACAGCTCGCTTTACCATAGGATACCGTAGAATTTCCTACAATTTAGATTTTTCCACTAGACACGTGTCAGCTGATTGCTATCTCACCTCGCAGGGTTGCCAGTCTCGATACCACAGTAAGTAATTATAAAAAATGTCTTCAATATTTTTGAAATTTTCGTAAGCTAACGCAAAATCAGAGTCGAGTGCTATTATTTATAAATATGTAAACTATTTTTAATAGATTGTTTTCAGTTCTGATATTTTATATTATGTAAAATTGTAATTGAAAAGTTATATGTGTACAAAACTAAATATGCGTATTGAGTAGTGGCAACATTGTTCAAATGTATTATAAACGAACGCCATTAAAACAAACATCAAATCAAAAATTTATTCGAAATATCTATTCAAAAAAGAAAAGCCGTGTGCGAGGATTACAATGAATGATGAGAAATAAATAGCTCTAGTTGAAACTAAAAATTAATTATTCGATAAACGTAGTCCATACTAGAAGCTGCCATCCGAAAAGATGCTTTGTGGCAGGAAATCGGGAAAGATAATAATAATAAATAATTATATTTATAAAGCAGAAATGTGTCACCGTAGATGGCTAGCACTTCGGGATCGATACGGGTGGGAAGTGCGAAAGGCTAACGCCCCCTCAGGCAGCGGAATAGAATTTTTTAAGCAGTGGCATCTGTTAGATTCGATGAAGTTCTTGAAGCCACATATTGCACCACGACGGTAAGTTTTAGTATATTATGTGAATATACACAATTAGTTAAATTTGTAATAAAAACTTAAATTTACAGGGTTAGATGTTCGCAAAAAATTTATGAAACCGTGACTTCAGTGGTACCCACTGTCGCTGTTCAGGGTGAATTCCAATCACCAACTGACGCAGTTCAATTGCTGCCACAAGGACATGTGCATGAAGTGCAAGTGCCATCACCATTATGGCCCTTGACGCCATTAAGCCCCATATCAGTATCTTTGCCTTCACCATCGCCTCCTTTCTCAGTTTTGCAAAGCGTTGTGGAAAAACCTTCACCAACTCCTTCCACGGCAACCTCGCTGCCTTCACTGTCCTGCTCTACGCAAGTGTCCACCCAAAAAGGTAGAAAACGGGGGCCATCTGCTAGCAAGGTTGACCAAAAAATGAAGGAAGCCATTGAGTTGCTTAAAAATAGGTGGTCATCCATCCAGGAAACCCAAAAACAACAAACCGCAAACCCGGCTATACAGTCCTTCAGTAATTTGATGGTTTCTATTTTAGGTAAAATAATAACGTCTAAATTATTCTGGAATGGTACAGATCCTTCATTGATAAAATAGTTAGAAAGTCTTTCCCGTAAATTAAACAAATTTGAATGACCTCGCGACGCCAATCACCGACATGAACAATACCAGCGATTGTGATCGTTCAACATTATAAAATTGTGTAAGGCTATGCAAGCCAACACAATTTTTTCACAATTTTCTGGATTACATTCAATCGTTGTTTTCAAAATTCTTCATCACCATTATGTCAATATACCAAAGGGATTTTCAATGACTCTACGTTATACGTTTCGTGTGTGTTAGATTTGCTCCGGGAAACGGGCGCATTAAATTACTTCGTAATGGGAATGCATCATCTCCAACGAAAAAGTAAGGAAAAGGTTCCGGTGACATGTCAGACAGTGGCATACGTTATGGCAAAGGCAGAGTGTTTTGTATTAATTCATGACCAAATAGAGTAAGTTGAAAGATTCCTATATAAATAATAATAGAAATGCATTATACTTGAATGTTAAACAATTTAATAGCCCGTACCTCCGTCACTTTGACTTCTATAGCTGCCAATACTAACTGCTGTGAACGTATATTTCGCATTACATACAGCTATCAAAAATATGCTAAAGAATTTTTTGGTAAGCACTTAATAGCAACGTGCTTACCATCAATTGCACCGACACAATTCGGAATGTTCCACATATTATAAAAATCTTTTGCAATGTCCTCGTACTGAGACTCTGTTGGCTCGCTTATATAAATTGGGAAAAGTAGCCGCCAGATTACTTCACACATCTCTAATGTCTTTCCTAACTTTTATCGGTACAATGCTCGGCACCGATACCCCTTGTGACAAATATCTAACAATTGTAAGATTCATTTGCAATACACTACCATCGACTTACAAGTACAGTAATACCAACGAGAGCCTTTCCTGGGGTCCAATCCGCTGCCTTGGCTTTTTCAAGGATTTCCATCCTAAATTCAGAAGCAAATTATAGACGTCCGGCGGCATCCTTGTATGCAAAAAAAGTTGTTCTGGTTCGATGTTCTTCATTACTAGAAAAGTTTTTAACTGGTAATCAGAAAAGCACCAGTTTTTATTTATTGGGCGAATTTGATATCTTCTCTGCTCTTTTTTGTTTTTATACTTTTTACATAAAGAGTACAATTCGCACAAATTTAAAAACATTTCACTGATATTGTCCACTTCCACATTGCTTCTGACACAATTTTGTACAAAATTGTATGAAATGTCAAATGTAAACAAAAGAGAACAGCTGATTTCTACATTTTTCCTACGGACTCAACTTTTGACACATTTCAACGAAAAGATGAGGCGACTAACAGAATGTTTCAAGATCGGAGCATACTCTTGTAGAACCCCCAGAGTTGATCTAGTATCCGATGCCCAGAGCATATTAAAATTATGGAGGGAACAAGTTGCAAGAATATAAAATGTTTGCTTGCACCATAACTTAGCACTTCCTTACTTTTTTTAACTTGTAAATGGACGGAATCGCACTCAAGATGAGTGTGGCCCAATAAAAGAAGCTTGGGATCCATCACTTTGATTAATATCCTCCACGCCTGGCAATTGATTCGTTGTTGTGATTCTCTTTTTGTTAAGCTGTCACTTTTACTCTCCCGGAGACTTTTTCCTGTTAATTTTATAATGATTAAAATAGATGAATGACGATTTCTGGAATTCTGCTTTTCTCTAATAGTTTCGCTTTTCTTGGGCTCAATATCGATCACATCTGAAATATGTATATTGGCGTCGCTTAGTATTCCCCAATAAGCAGTAAATATTTGATTTTGTTGCGCGGTAGTGATTTTATTGTTAAATATTAGGTGACACTGTTCTAATTTGTAGCAGGGATTAATATATTTTTCCAGTTGACATATTCCCGCATTTATGTTTAATTTTCTGGCCTTCTTTAGCGCAATTGATGTAGAAGTAGTTCCTTATCGAATCGTGGTGACACCTTATTGCTCCGGTTTGAATCTATTGTATTAGTAATTTTCCGAATACTTTCAGATGCAGCTCCAATCTTAATCTGCCGATTTATGTGTTTCAAAACATGATGCAATGTAGCAAAGATTCCTGATGCTTTATACCCGTGACAGACATGTAGTAACAATGCTATATATGGTACAAATACATTATGTGTGTCACCAAATACTAGCAAAATACCATATGAGCAATGTAGTACTCGTATTTTGCTGGTAACAATACTTTGATGTCTCATTGTGGTATTTGTATAAACACAGCTAAAAACAGGTAACAAGCTTTGCTAAAAGCTTTTACACAAAAGCTCTTCGAAATATTCCGTCAAAATTCCTTGAAATATGGAAAATAATACGAAAAAAACGCACAATTATTTGGTAACTTCGGAGACGAAGTCCCTCATTGAAGTTTGGGGCTAAAACATTGAAAAACTACGAGGAACCCACAAAAATAGTCATGTGCGCGCAACTGAAAAACGAGCACAAGGTACTTATGTTTGAATGCTGTAGAGATGCCTACGCGGTTAAATAATTTAACAAAAAGATATAGGTATGTAAGAACTAGTCCATTTATGAAAATATTCTTTTTTAATTCTTGTAAATCTAACATTTTTTAGGCAAGAAAAACGTAAAATTGGTCCTAGTGGTGGATCTCCGTCAAAGTGGGAGTTCTACAACGACATGCATAAGGTGATGGGCAGTTTCAAGTCAAATAATTTATTTGAAGTAATGGACAAAAGTTTAATTTACGGTATGTAATTCATTATTAAAAAAATACATATGTACATATGTATTTATTATTATCATTTGTTTTTAGAGCCGAATTGTGGCGAATCTTTACTTGATTATGAATTTGATGCAATGGAGGTATGTATCGTTGACTGAACAATCCATTAACAAAACACTGGGTAGTGAGTCATCGTTCGCTGAAGTACGGGCTGATGAACCAACTACAAGTGCTAATTCGAGAAATGCACGAAAACGAAAACGCCCAGATGATCGTTTTTTCCAATAGATAAAAAAAAAAAAAGTTGTAAAATTACTAGAAGAAAACAAAGCATTGCTTTCTGCGTTAATAAATAAATAAACATATCTATTTTAAACATATATTTCTTTATTTTGTGCATTTGTATGGTACTTGAAAACGATTATACTAACGCGTAATAAAATTAGTCATTAATGCGTTTCTTATAGCAGTTTCACTGTTGTTTGTATCACTTACGGAAATGTTTCTTTGGGGCATTGCCTTGTACTTTGGATGTCTGACTGCTGAATGCCACAAAATCCCCAGCTGAAAAAAGTCCCCAATTTTTTGTGTTGAGTGATTGGGATTTCCATGGTGAAAAGAACATCGAGCGTGTAAAGAAAATTGAAAAAATTGTTAAACGTCGTTTAGATTAAATTTTTTATGTGAAGTTTGTATTTATTTATGTTGTACAAATATGTTAAACTGATTGATATAACATGTATTGCATTTTCTTTAATTTACCTATTAAATATTCGTGAAACCATTAAACATAAAATATCTCGTGAACTTCAACTTTAGATATAATATTGAGTATAGAATTCGCCGCGATTTTAAACCTAATTTCAATGTATTTCACACAGAAAAGGGGATTTTGATTTAGGGGATTTTGATTTGGGGATTTTGATTTTGGGGATTATGTGGTACACCCTGCAAATATTATGCAAGTTAAAAAACGTTTAGTAACTTTTAATAAAAAATGTTTTCTGGGAGCTATGTTCCTTTATTGAATTCCGCTTAAGAACTAAAATTTACAATTAATTATACTTAACTCTGGATCTATATTTGCCGCTGCAACGGGTACGGAGTTTGCTGACGCTGCGGTTCCCACAGATTGCCACTACACGTGTCGCACTGTCAGCGATTTAGTGGTGTCATATTATATTACTTTGTATCATACATGACATTAATGCATCATATGATACTTTTTGAATGTATGGGGTGCTAACTAGTCCCCCCTTGAAATTCAAACGTCCTCGTTTGAATCTTTAGGTGTATTGAAAATTTGGTTGAGTCCTTCTATTGCCGGTTGTGACAGTTTATTGGGTTCATCTTCTTTTTGTTTCATCAGAAGATTCTTCCCGAAAATTAAGGCGATGATGATTAAAATGACGATTAGAGTGATGTTCTATGTTCGATGGTTCTGTATTTGACTCTGTTTGCTGCTTCTGACAGACTTACTTCCTTTGTATTGCTGAAGTTAAGCTGTTTCAGCATCTCCAGCGAGAGGAATTCTTCTATCTTGAGTGGTGCGGATGACGGTTGTAGGATGGCTGGTAGTGGTTTACTTGCTGTTCTTTCTTCGCTATAGAACTTTTTCCCGTTGATAGCAATGGTTACGTTGGTATACAAAATGATGAAGGTCTCGTTTAGAAATGTAGATTCGTTGTTTATTAAAATTTCTCCGTTGTATTTATTTAAAAGTAAAATTCCAGGTTTCATTTCCTCTATAGTTGTGATATACTGGATGTTGACCTCCCTGCAGTTTGGCAAACGACTTTTTAAAAGATTATTTATACAAGTATCATTACCTAAATCTACTACATTATTGCTTAAGCATATTTGGAGGGAATTGTATTTCTTACAATATGTACTTTTCTATTCCATAAATTCCCTTTTCGCAGTTTAAAATTGTATTAAATTTTATCTTATTGATCCTCCCGTTATTTTTTACTGCCCTAATATCTAATGTTTTACAAATTTGGTTATCTACGGTTGGGAGGCTAACAATATAAATTATAATTTTGCCATTAGTTGCAAGTTTTATTTCGGAAAATTCGAGTGCTTCGTCTAAATTTACATATGGAATATTGTCATTGTCTATTACTTCTTTCACAATATTTATTTCTTCATTTGATAGAATAAAAGAATTCATTATGTTGGCTTTTGCCCAATGTATTGCGTATGCAATATATACTTCTTTAATTATTTCTAATTTATATTTTGGCTGTAAAAATGCTTCAATTGCTAAACTTTTTTTCATTTTGCATGGTTTTAATTATATTAATTGTAATATTGGTTATCTCGCTAATTTTGCCAATTGTAAGTTTGTTAATTAATACCTGATTATTGTTATTTTGTAAGACATAATTTATTTTATTTGAAATTATTTCGTAGTCTTCATGGTCAGGACTTCCTGCAATCCATTTCCATGCGCTACCCAGGAAATTTATTGATCTTTTTATTTTTTGTTCTACTTTGAGATTGTTAAGTTGGGCTCTTATCTGTGTGGCAAGTGGGATATGAAGGGGTAATTAGGGTTTTTGCGGATAGTTTCTGTTTTGATAGTCGTTTCTATGTGGTCAAGTTTGTCCGTATATTTTTCTATGTCAATATCCTAAATGTTCCTGTTTGTAGATTAGCCGTTCCCTTTTCTATTATTATTAATTGGGAGTTTGGGTAGTCGAGGATCTGTACTTCCGCCAAGCATAGCGGTAGTAATATTCTGAAAAAAAATATCATACCTATTTAGTTACGTATTATACCTTTGTGAACAATTTGTCCTTTTTCGGTTAACACGGTACTATTTCTATCTTCCTTAACTATTTCCTTACTGTAGGGTTTACTTAACTTAGTTCCTAATCTCCTATTTTTCTTAACAAATATTATTTGGAATGGTAGATACGATTTAATATCCTTTTTAATTTTATTATGGTATTCGATATCCTTTCTTGGTTTCTCAGCTAATTTTTCTAAATTGCTTTGTCTAGTTCTTTCTATGTCTTCGGGGTAAATGTAACGTTTCTATGAAAAAATAGGTCTACTGGTATTTCAAGTGTTGTGGAATGAAGTGAATGATTATACTCAGATACTGCTCTTTCTAGAAGTTCTTCAAAATTTCTGTGTCCACCGTTTTCTTTTATGCAACGCATTATTTCGATTAATGTAGAGTGGAACCTTTCCACTTGTCCGTTAGCTTTGCTTTTGTAGTGAGGAGTAGTGTAAACTTCTATTCCTAATTCCTCTTTCATAATAAATTTTAAAGAAGCCGAGTTTAAAGATGGCTCATTGTCGATAACTATTAATTTTGGTACTCCGAAGAAAAATATAATATCTCTTAAAGGTTTTCTGACGTCTTCTATTGCCCTGCTATTTAGGCTTTTTGTTATTGCGTACTTTGTTAATTTATCTAAAGCTGTCATGACTATTTTTCCCTCTGTTAAAAATATATCGATATGGAATGTGTGTCCTGGATATGTTGGTAATGGAGTTTCTGCAATTTTCGGTTGATTGGGATGTCTCTCGTACTTATTTTCTTTACAAACGGTGCAGTTGGCTATTATTCGTCTTATTTTATTTAACATACGATACCTGGAAAATATTTTGTTTCGAGAATTTGTGTTTTATTTTCAGTGGCATTCCTATGTGCTCTTAAATGTTCTTTTAATATGACGTTCTCCTGTTCTTGTTCGTTGCTAATATCTTCAACTAATTTTGGGTATATCGGCTTTTAATGTTACTAAAATGAAAAGGATTGATATTTTGTATCATACCCATTATCCTTTCTTCTGTATGAATCCCATTTATAACAGATGGGTTAAGGTATCGTTTCATGTAAGACATCAATAACTGTTCGTTGTACTCTGGTTCTATAATTATATGTCTATGAACTGTTGGAAAAATTATTTTAAATTGATATGAAGATATTTCATCAATCTTGAAAAAATTTGGTTTTTCAATATATTAATTGGAACTTCTGTACAAGGGATTAAATTGTGACTTGAGCTTTCATCGCTACGAATCGTAGGTGTGAGTGAATTTATTTGCATTGGTATCCTTGAAACGGCGTCTGCAACTACATACATTTGTTTTATATTCTTCTTAAATGGCTTTCCATCGCTTCATTTTACTATTAGTATTCTTATGGCTTAAGGCATAGGTAAGAGGTTGATGATCGGTGATAATTTTAACTTTTTTTGAACCGTAAAGGTAATTTCTAAGTGAATTAAGTGACCATTTTATACCAAGCATTTCTTTCTCATTGGTAGCATAATGCTCTTCGGCTTTGCATAAAGTTCTCGATATGAAAGTAATTGGTCTACCGTCTTACGATAGCACGGCACCTAATGCGAAATCTGAGGCGTCGGTCGTTAGTTCAAAATCTTTATCGAAATTTGGGTGAGCTAAAACTATATCCTTGGATACTAAAGTATTTTTTATTTTATTAAATGCTTCTAAGGCCTCGTTGTCAAATTCCATTTCTATTTTTTTCGAGTTCCGTTTGGAGACATGACCGGCTTCTCCTCTTAATAGTGCTGTTAATGGTTTAGCTACTTTTGCGTAATCCTGGATAAATCGTCGGTAATAACCTGATATACCTAGGAAGGATCTTAATTCTTTGAGAGTTTGTGGAACTAGAAATTTAGCTACCGCTTCTACTTTTTTGGGGTTGGTTGTTATCCCATTTGAACTGATTACATATCCTAAAAATTCTACTTCCTCTTTAGCAAATGTGCATTTGTCTAATTGTTCTAATCCGAAGGGTAAGCGGAGGAATTTATATTTTCCATTGTTTACGGAAAATGCGGTTATTTCAATGTCTGACTCGCGAAGGGGAATCTGATGGAACCCACTTTTTAAGTCAATAACGGTAAATAGTTTATTGTTTCCCAGATTTGCAAGGACTTCGATAATTTCTGGTATTGGATATTTATCGGGGATCGTAACTGAATTAAGTTTACGATAATCAACGACCATTCTATACTTTTTTTCGCCAGAGGCATCTGACTTTTTGTTAACTATCTATATTGGGGAGTTATACGGAGTTTCGATCTCCTTATTATTCCATTATCTAGGAGTTCTTCAATTTGGCGTTCGATTTCGTATTTTAATGCCATTGGATACGGGTATGGCTTGGAGTAAACAGGGGTTTCGGTTGTTGTCCGGATTTCAAATTTTACGAGAGTGGTGTAGGTGAGTAATATTATTAATTTTGTTTTGTTGTTGTAAACAGAGATGTGGAGTATTGATTGCCACATTATTCACTTCGTGTGATATTCTTTGTTTTAGCATTATATTTATACTTTGACAAATCGTCATTAAATTTTTATTGGTATGAATAATTGCTTTTAATTCTTTAAGTGTGTCGTTGCCTACTATGCCGTGGAACGACCTTAAAGTTGGTAATATGAAAAATTTTATTTTCCCTACTGTTGGTCCAAAAATGTCGACAAAGGTGTGGTGGGTAATATCGATTGTCCCGGCAGCTGATTTTACTGTAAAGGGCTTTTCGTTCAGAATTGGTTTCCTAATTCTAGTTGACTGGATGTAATTCTTATTGGATCCGATATCAATAAGAAAATCTATTGTGTCTCCGCGCCATGTTCTAAATTCGTAATAAGGCAGCGAAGACGGCGCTAATCTAAAGAATTAATAGTATCGGGCTCATTTTTACCTGCATTATCATAATTGCTATGGGAATTGTCATCGTATATCCCGTTTGGGTCTAATTCGACTGCGTTAGTAAAAAAATTTCTTTGTATTTTGCTTGGAGGGTGAGTCAGTTGTGCGGAAATAGGACGTTTCGGTGGTCGATTGTCCTGGAATATATTGGGCCTATTTTGGTAATTAATTTGTCTTGACCGTATGGACTGGTCTACTTCCATTGGGGTCGGTGGTTTAGGTGGTAGGTTCGGTCTGTTATTAAAAGAAGTATTTTCTCTAGTAATGTGGGGGTTGCTCGGGTAATTGTTGAACCTCGGCATAAATCCTTGGTTATTTTGCATATAGCTGGGAGAATTTTGGGGATATCGGTTTGTTTGGCGACCGATGTATGGTCAAAATTTCGTCTAGGGGAGTGGGAATAATTCGGGGTAAAAAGCTCTATTATTATTGAAATTATTAAAGTTGTTATTGAAATTATTAAAATTGTTATTTTAGGGGAGGTCGTGGTGGTGGTTGGATATTGGGTTTGTGTGTATTGTTCGCATGATTTATTCTATATGTCATGTTGTCAAGTTTTTGACATAAATGTAGTGGTTGGGGCAAAGTTGTCGGTTCTCTCATGCTGAGAAGACGAGGTAAATCGCCATTTAGTCCTCTAAAAAATGTGTCAAGGGATTTGTCCCTATATGAGTTTGTCATAGTCCGTATGGATTCGTCACTTAATTCGAGACATGAAATTTTGTCTAATATAAGTGAAAGGTGTTGGTAAACTTTTTGGTAGAAGATCTGTATGTCGTCGTAGCGTTGGACCAGAGTGGTCATCTGGTATTCGAGGGTACCTATGTCCCTTTCATCCGAATAATGCATCATAAGGCATTTTAATGCGGTGTCGGCATCGCCAATTATTTTATGCCTGATCGTATGAAGTATCGCGAAGTATTTAGGAGTATTCTTGATTCCCTCATAAGCTTTAAAAATTCTGTCTACGCTCTTCCTCCAGGAGTTAAATTCACCTGGTCGTCCTGAAAATTCTCTAAGTCATTTAACCATGTCCGAAATTTTATCTAGTTCGTTTATGTTGTACGCGTTCAGTGTCACACTGTGGTCGGGTTCGGTAAAGTCAGTTATATTCTGAGTACTCATTCGTTCGAGTACTTCTCGAACTATTGTCGTTATGAAAGTTGGGTTAGGGGTGGGAGGGTTTAAAGGATGGTTGGAAGGATTTGTAGGATGGGTGGATTGCCCATAATCTATCCTCATTTGGTTTAGTTGTTCAATTAGTTCTTCAGCTGTGTCTGGCATTATAATAATCTTTTCTTTTAAGTTAATTAGTTAAAGAAAAATCCTTTGAAATAGTACTTTCTTTGACAATATTGGAATCTTTTTGTAAAGCTTACGTTAATTTAAGGTTTTTTGTTCCTTTTATGTGTCCGAGAATTAATTTCTTTCAATACAAATTCCGAATTCTTTATAATAATAATATTCCTTATAATAGTTTTAAAAATATTTTATAGAGCTTACACTAGGTGTTTCTAGGTTTGTCCCTTTTCTCTACCAGTACTGAGGTCCCTCGGCGTTTCCAAATCCCACGTTGTGCATTGGAGCCGCTCGTTAGCACAGTATTTTAGTTTTTCACTTTCACGTAGCCTTAATTTTTATATATATATGTATATTATTTTAGGGAAGCCTTACTTTTTGGTTTTCAGGCAATCACTACTTACGCGCGTTGGTCCCTGCTCGGGCGCCAGTTAAAAAACGTTTAGTTACTTTTAATAAAAAAATGTTTTCTGGGAGCTATGCTCCTTTATTGAATTCCGCTAAAAAACTAAAATTTACAATTAATTATACTTAACTCTAGACCTATGTTTGCCGCTGCAACGGGTACGGAGTTTGCTGACGCTGCGCTTCCCACAGGTTGGCACTTCGCCAACTTTTTGATACTTTTTGAATGTATGGGGTGCTAACTTGCATAAAACAGCATGCTTTTATAATTGTGTTCACATTCTTTATGTTAGCTTCCTAACCTTTCCCAATTTTGCGAAATCGCGCTTTGAAATAACCTAATGCGTTTTCAGCAACACGGCGGCAAGAAGATAAATTTTTGTTGAATACTTTTTCACCTTATATTTGGTCAACTGAAAACGGAATGAAACTGTCACGGTTTCATTACGTGTGGCGTAAGTTTAAACGCTGAATCCGCAATAAGTAAAATAGCTACTTTTACGCCTTCAACGAATTTTAAATATCATTCAAATAGCTCATTATTCATGTTATAAGCCTTTAATGCCGAGGTACTCCTATGTTTATATAAGTAAACCTATAACGATAGTCTACAACAGCAAAGAGAATTATTGAAGACCACCCTTTAAAATTGAAATAATCTAAAGCTTCACACTTTGGAGGTTTCACTTCAATGTGGCATCCATCAATCGCTCCATAGAATTGAGGGAACCCTATTAATTCAAAACCATTAACAATTTCTCAAGAACTATTTCTCTTAATATTGTTCAACCAATTCCAAATAAGCTTGCCATTGTTCTATACTCTGCTGATGAAGCTAGTGAATAAAGCCCGAAAATAGCATTACGCCAACGGGTGTCCACTCTCTGTAAATTCTTCAATCAATCAACCAAATATTGAAACGTGGAACTATCGATTCGGAAAGTGTTTTTGAACTTATCGTTCTTAAAAGTAAGAACATCATTCTCCCAAAAGCTTGATTTTTCCACCTGTAAAACATTTGGAGTCATGGCATTACGCCAACGGGTGTCCGCTCTCTGTAAATTCTTCAATCAATCAACCAAATATTGAAACGTGGAACGATCGATTCGGAAAGTGTTTTTGAACTTATCGGTCTTAAAAGTAAGAACATCATTATCCCAAAAGCTTGATTTTTCCACCTGTAAAACATTTGGAGTTATATTCAAAAGTTTGCGAACATCTTGTATGACATGTCCAGAACCGTCTATATTTTCCATGTATTTATTTTAGAAATGCCACGGCCAAGTACCGCCTTATTTTATGGTGAGCTCTTAATGTACACTTTACCCACTTTTGTTTTTTATGTAGATAATACATAATTTTTGCATTATTTGCAAGAGAAAAGTTATTTTCTCCATTGCTCGTTATTTATTGTTTACCTATAAAGCTATTATTTGAGTTTACTATATTGCCATGTGTGTCATCAATGTAGTAATCAGAATACCATGATACCTTTACTATGGTATTGTTACTATGTACATGTCTGTCACGGGTATTACAGAACATTATAATTTGTTCGTTTGCATTATAATTGACGTTTTCGAAGTCAGCGTATAGACAGACGGTTCCTTGCATGATATTTAAATTATTAGCATAATAAGCAAAGTAAGAGATGTAAGACTAGTAATAAAATAATTTCAATATTCTTTATTTTGAAACATAGCTGTTAAATTATGATTACGATTAGTAATCGGTTAGATTATTTTCTAAAAAGTATCGTAATGATTATTTAATTGTGCGTTTGAAATATTGGGATTACGGATTATTATAAATTAATGAAAATAATCAAAAATAATCGAAAATAATCAAAATAAATAATTGATTCTTTTTAGCGATTCTTTTTGATTACTTTCAATCCAAAATACCAAACAACTTTTCTCTTTAAATTTTAAGACATTTTTTTATTAAAATTTTTTAAATTGTTTTTTGTAGTATAATCTGAGCCTCAGATTCTGAGATATATGTATGCATTTATATGTATATATGTAAATATGTATATTATATTATTATAAATATTATATTATAAATGATGATATTTACACCTGTATGAAAAATAAAAATGCTGAAGGGAGTAGTGTTAGAGTTCAAACAAGAGCTTATAAAGTGCAATCATATAGTCTATACTTCATACTTCACGTGTCAGTCAGTTGTTATTAATTGTTTTTTGTGTGCAAAAACGCTCCATTTGAAGATAACATGTCACAAACTGATCAATTGGTTTTCGGAGAAAGCGCCTTCTCAAATGATGTTGAAATTTTGGACAAGAATTACGTGCCAAGTCCCCGCAAGTGGAGAAGGGTCTTCAAAAAAAATTCTGGAAGCTCTATAAAAAACCAGTCTTTTGAGGTGTCTGGAAAAACTATTTTCAACGCGAGATTTTATACGGATTTTGTAAAAGTTAGTTTTTATGTGCATATGGTTCAAATTAGTTAGGGTTGTTTTAGTATTGTTTGTTTTAAAATTTAAATTGTTGTGTTTGGTGTTGTTGTAAGTGTTTAATGAATTGAACTTTGAAAATTATATTCATATACATATGAATTCACAGATTTCAGATCAGAATAAGATGTCGACAATTGCAAAATATGTCGGATGTGATCGGAAGATAAGAGCTACTGGTGACGTGACCTCCAATTTTGTGAAGCATTTACGGGTCAAACATAGCGAATTGTATGCGGAATACAAAAGTTTGAAGTCGGCCAGCCCTTTTGGCAATTCTGCGCAAGCTGCCTTCGATAGAAAGCTTATGCATGCTATTGTTGGTGGATCACTGCCTGTCTCAATTTTAGAAAGAAGGTCTTTCATAGACCTCTTGCAGACCAGTGGCATGAAGATAATGAGCAGGCAAGCAGCTGTAAAAAAATTGAAGGAGCATTATGGTGAAGTGGTACACAAAATCAAGGAAATGGTCTCCGTAAAACACTTCGTTACAACCGGGGATATTTGGTCTGGGAATCACCGGAGCTTTTTGGGGTCAGAGATCTGCATGCGGTGGCCGCACTCATTGTACACTTAGTCAATACTTCTTGCTTCTGCGACTGAACACTGCATTGACTGCTACGTGTGATGCTAAAGAGAAAGAAGTGGATGAAAGAACACCAGCGCAAAGCGAAGAGTGCGCATAACATATTGACAGAGAACGTATATTATAGAGAAGGTCCAACAGCGGACAAGCGTGTGAACTGTCAAAAGCTAACAAAATACGATGGGTGCATTTCACCACAGCTAGCTAAGAAGGAGAAATCTTAACAGTGGCGCGTGAACAGAGCTGAGCATTTAATGAAAATTGTGCTCAGAAACATGCATTGCTATTACAGACGTATGTTGGCCTTTTGCTTATATTTTTATATGCTCATATGCCATCATGTTAATTGATGTGATTACCATTTTGCGTATTTCTATGAATATATGCATAATTTATATCATTCTAATTAAATTATGCTCTTTTCAAAACAATATTTGTAGTTAATGTGCAATTAAGAGTTATTTATTAAAATATTTCTTATGTTTGAGAATGTATTATAATTTCATATGTATATAAATATGTTTGTAAATATAATATACATAAATATGTATGAATATGTATGTATGTATATGAGATACTATCATAATATCATAAAAACTTAATATACATATTACAATAATATGTCATTTAATTTTCATACGCATCTACATATCAGCGCATACATAATTACATATGCACATATGTATGTAAGTACAATTCAAATTCAAATCGTAATGTCATTTATCAGTAAAAAGTGTGCGCGCACTGCTCTATATGTTTGTACATGCATATGTGTACGACATTGCCGAACAAATAATGTATACCAACCAACATACAAATATGAGTACACATGTAAATATGTGCGCATGACATTCCCACACAAATAATGCATACACAACATACATACTTATACATACGTTCACATGTAGATATGTCACCCGCAAAAACTACGAATATTGCTCTACAAAAACCACAATGGTTTCAAGTAGCATCGGCAGCGTCACAAGTCAATATGGCAGCCAAGTCGATGCCCAAATTTGTAGAAAAACACACAACAACAATATTTTCATTCATGAACGCAAGCACACTTTCAACAGGCAAACTTGCTTCATTCATAAAAACAGACGCCGTAACATCTCCCCGAGCATGCCTTTGCCAACAAGCGTCTTTTCGCAACGATGGCAAAAGCTAAAAATCATAAATTGAACAACTTCCTGATGATTCTTCACAGAAAGAAGTGACAAAAGTGGCAACATAGCCGTTGTCGATTTACAATATTTGTCTAAAATATTTTTCCGTGACTCGCAAAAATCTGCGTCGATATGTATGCAAGCTCACACACAAACATACATATCTACGCTGGTTTGTAAGCGAAGCTGGTACAGCGGCAAGGGAAGCAGTGGCAATTGGCGATCGTTCGTTTGTGTTTCGTCACAGCTCGGATTTTCTACCAACAACACAATGTTGTGAAGCTTTGTCGTCGCGTCATTCTTTGGACACATTGACTCTTTGACGTGAAAGAAAAAAATATGAACTTCGCCATTGGTTGTCCGCGTCAACGGAAATTTCGCATAAAGCATTGAATGTACATATTTACAAACATTTGTTGCATGTAGACAAATTTACAAGCATTATGCGTATGCTATCTTTTATATTTGTTTACCTGCACACATAATTATATATGTATGGGAAAATGTGCGACCGGTTGGTCTTTTAACATGATATCGAAAAGTTTAATGACCAAAGCAAATATTTATTTAAGTACATATATACATAAATACATATACATACATTTGTCGCACCAAACCTATATAAAATGCATGTTGAGGTTGTAATACAAATCTTATTGAATTATATATTTGCAAAGATTTTATGGAAATCATCATAAAATAAGTAGCTCAATTTTAAAATATATGTATATGTACATACTTATGTGCTTTCATAACAAATATACATACATATGTATACCGATCTATAAATTATATGCAGCATCGTTTGCGCATAGTAGAAAAGGGAATCTGTAAGCGTACATTTCTAAACATTGAAATTAACATATTTTTTCCCATTGGCTCTAATAACTACCCAGCTCTGTTATTGTCGTGCCCCTGATGTTAAATGGTGAAATGCGCTAATAATTTTCTGTGGTGAAATGCACCCATCCAAAACAGGTAATATCCCAAAATTGAAATATCCCTAAATTCTCGGCGTCGTGAACCTTCTCTATAATATACGTTCTCTGTACATACTACTCTTAGGTGAAAAAAACTATTAAAGTAGGGGTAATATGTACCTTTTGGAGCCTCTGAAGCGCTGAACACATATAGAGCGACAGACTGCAAACTACATCTGTCAAATATTAAAATTCACACGTTCTTATAGACACTGTTATTTTGACAGCTGCTCGACTACACGACTGCAGTCCGACAGTTGTCGTTCTCGCTAACTTCAATATCCTCCTATATTTGCCAACGACAGTACGACGACAGTAGAGTTGACAGTAGAATGGAAGATAGAGAGATGAGGTATGAAGTGGTGATGCCACTAATATGTAAAATGTAAAAATTATTCACAGCTCTAACAAACTTGGTGAGTTATTTTACAAATAAAAGCATAAAATTGCTCTATTATATCATTTGTAATAACAATTGATAATTTAAAGGCAAAAATATGTGACCTATTTACTTATTTTTTGCATAAAAAATTTCACTTTGAACAAAATATTAAAATTTCATTGAAGTGTAAGGTATTAGTATGGCCACAATGAAATTGTGTACATACAAAATGGACAACTGCGTTGTTTTGTGTACATGCTAATAGCCATTGTTATGTTACTTTGCCTTTTTCGAGGCATATGTTCATGTAGCATCAACTTCACGATGTTGTCAAAGCTTTGTTGTCGCTGCATTCATCTGACACATTGATTCTTTGACATGATACGTAACATGTTCGCATTCACGAAATTGTTTACATGATTAAGTCAGCTTATCAATACAACATAAATATTATGTATAGTTGTAGATAATCACACATGTATACAAATACTTTTCATCTATCATTAAATATATGGACAATAATGAATGTAAATACAAATAACATGATATCGAAAAGTTTAATGACCAAAGCAAATATTTATTTAAGTATATAAATACATATGTACATAGTATATGTCGTACCAAACCTATGTATGTATATAAAATGCATATTTAGATAGTAATACAAATCTTATTGAATTATATATGTACATATTTGCAAACATTTTATGGAATTCATCATAAAATAGCTCAATTTTAAAATTTATACTTACATATGTACTTTCATAACAAATATAAGTACTTATGTATACCGATCTATAAATTATATGCAGCATCGTTTGCGCATAGTAAATGTGGGAATCTGTAAGCGTACATTTCTAAACATTGAAATTAACATATTTTTTTCCATTGGCTCTAACAACTACTCAGTTCTGTTATTGTCGTGATGTTAAATGGTGAAACGCGCTAATAATTTTCTGTGGTGAAACACGCTCATCCAAAACAGTAAATATCCCAAAAATGAAATATCCCTAAATTTCCGTCATCGTGAACCTTCTCTATAAATATACGTTCTCTGGTATATTATAGAGAAGGTCCAACAGCGGACAAGCGTGTGAACTGTCAAAAGCTAACAAAATGCGATGGGTGCATTTCACCACAGCTAGCTAAGAAGGAGAAATCTTAACAGTGGCGCGTGAACAGAGCTGAGCATTTAATGAAAATGCTCAGAAACATGCATTGCTATTACAGACGTATGTTGGCCTTTTGCTTATATTTTTATATGCTCATATGCCATCATGTTAATTGATGTGATTATCATTTTGCGTATTTCTATGAATATATGTATGCATAATTTATATCATTATAATTAAATTATACTATTTTCAAAACAATATTTGTAGTTAATGTGCAATTAAGAGTTATTTATTAAAATATTTCTTATGTTTGAGAATATATGTATATGTATGTATGTATTATAATTTCTTATGTATATGAATATGTTTGTAAATATAATATACATATGTATGTATGTATATGTATATGAGATACTATCATAATATCATAAAAACTTAATATATGTACATATTACAATAATATGTCATTTAATGTTCATACGCATCTATATATCAGCGCATAATTACATATGCACATATGTATGTATGTAAGTACAATTCAAATTCAAATAGTAATGTCATTTATCAGTAAAAAGTGTGCGCGCACTGCTCTATATGTACATATGTACATGCATATGTGTACGACATTGCCGAACAAATAATGTATACCAACCAACATACAAATATGAGTACACATGTAAATATGTGCGCATGACATTCCCACACAAATAATGCATACACAACATACATACTTATACATACGTTCACATGTAGATAAGTATGTCACCCGCAAAAACTACGAATATTGCTCTACAAAAACCACAATGGTTTCAAGTAGCATCAGCAGCGTCACAAGTCAATATGGCAGCCAAGTCGATGCCCAAATTTGTAGAAGAACACACAACAACAATATTTTCATTCATGAACGCAAGCGCACTTTCAACAGGCAAACTTGCTTCATTCATAAAAACAGACGCCGTAACATCTCCCGATCAAGGCTTTGCCGTCAAGCGTCTTTTCGCGACGATGGCAAAAGCTAAAAATCATAAACTGAACAATTTCTGATATTTGTATGAGAAGAAAAAAGACAACCGCGCAGAAGTATAGAATAAAATTGACATCATAGTTTATTTGTCGATTTTTAAGTCAAGAAATGTGCCAAAATATATAAAATATTCAATATTCATCTGATTTATGTGTACAGTGGATCCCGGTTAAGTAGTACTCCGCTTATATGGGAATCATCCCTCTTAACTGCCTGTATCTTGCTGCATCTCACGGTTGGTTTTTTGATATACATAGAAATTATTGTTTTAAGTACTTCTCGCTTCAGTATCCGCACTCGCTTATGTGCCATATTAAATTTTTTTTAACAAACCACAAAAAGCTGTATCTTTGATTGTGGCACATAACCGGGATTGACTGTATTTGTCAAGGAATGTACAAAATATTGTTACGCGGCTTGGAAAATTCTGCGTCGATATGTATGCAAGCTCACACACAAACATACATATCTACGTTGGTTTGTTAGCGAAGCTGGTACAGCGGCAAGGGAAGCAGTGGCAATTGGCGATCGTTCGTTTGTGTTTTCGGCACAGCTCGGATTTTCTACCAACAACACAATGTTGTGAAGCATTGATTCTTTGACATGAAAGCAAAAAATATGAGCTTCGCCATTGGTTGTCCGCGTCAACGTAGATTTCGCATGAAGCATTGAGTGTACATATTTACATACATATGTTGCATGTAGACAAATTTACAAACATTATGCGTATGGTCTGTCATATTTGTTTACATGCACACATAATTATATATGGACAAATGTGCGACCGCTTGGTCTTTTAACATGATATCGAAAAGTTTAATGACCAAAGCAAATATTTATTTAAGTATATAAATATACATATGTATGTCGTACCAAACCTATATAAAATGCATATTTAGGTAGTAATACAACTATAACCAGAGAACGTATATTATAGAGAAGGTTCACGACGCCGAGAATTTAGGGATATTTCAATTTTGGGATATTACCTGTTTTGGATGGGTGCATTTCACCATAGAAAATTATTAGCGCGTTTCACCATTTAACATCAGGGGCACGACAATAACAGAACTGAGTAGTTATTAGAGCCAATGGGAAAAAATATGTTAATTTCAATGTTTAGAAATGTACGCTTACAGATTCCCTGTTCTACTATGCGCAAACGATGCTGCATATAATTTATAGATCGGTATACATACATATGTACATACATACATATATTTGTTATGGAAGCACATAAGTGTGTACATACATATGTATGTATGTATATATTTTAAGATTGAGCTATTTTATGATAAATTGCATTAAATCTTTGCAAATATATAATTCAATAAGATTTGTATTACTACCTAAATATGCATTTTATATAGGTTTGGTACGACATACATATGTATATTTATATACTTAAATAAATATTTGCTTTGGTCATTAAACTTTTCGATATCATGTTAAAAGACCAAGCGGTCGCACATTTGTCCATATATAATTATGTGTGCATGTAAACAAATATGACAGACCATACGCATAATGTTTGTAAATTTGTCTACATGCAACATATGTATGTAAATATGTACACTCAATGCTTCATGCGAAATCTACGTTGACGCGGACAACCAATGGAGAAGCTCATATTTTTTTGCTTTCCTGTCAAAAGCCAATGTGTCGAAAGACTGACGCGTCACAACATTGTGTTGTTGGTAGAAAATCCGAGCTGTGCCGAAAACACAAACGAACGATCGCCAATTGCCACTGCTTCCCTTGCCGCTGTACCAGCTTCGCTAACAGACCAACGTAGATATGTATGTTTGTGTGTGAGCTTGCATACATATCGACGCAGAATTTTGCAAGCCGCGTAACAATATTTTGTACATTCCTTGACAAATACAGTCAATTCTGGTTATGTGCCACATTCAAAGATACAGATTTTTGTGGTTTGTTAAAAAAAATTTCATATGGCACATATGCGAGTGCGGATACTGAAGCGAGTAGTACTTAAAACAATAATTTCTATGTATATCAAAAAACCAACCGTGAGATGCAGCAAGATATAGGCAGTTAAGAGGGATGATTCCCATATAAGCGGAGTACTACTTAACCGGGATCCACTGTACACATAAATCAGAGGAATATTGAATATTTTATATATTTTGGCACATTTCTTGACTTGAAAATCGACAAATAAACTATGTTTATGATTTTTAGCTTTTGCCATCGTCGCGAAAAGACGCTTGTTGGCAAAGGCATGCTCGGGGAAATGTTACGGCGTCTGTTTTTATGAATGAAGCAAGTTTGCCTGTTGAAAGTGCGCTTGCGTTCATGAATGAAAATATTGTTGTTGTGTGTTTTTCTACAAATTTGGGCATCGACTTGGCTGCCATATTGACTTGTGACGCTGCTGATGCTACTTGAACCCATTGTTGTTTTTGTAGAACAATATTCGTAGTTTTTGCGGGTGACATATCTACATGTTAACGTATGTATAAGTATGTATTATGTGTATGCATTATTTGTGTGGGAATGTCATGCGCACATATTTACATGTGTACTCATATTTGTATGTTGGTTGGTATACATTATTTGTTCGGCAATGTCGTACACATATGCATGTACATACATACATACATATAGAGCAGTGCGCGCACACTTTTTACTGATAAATGATATTACGATTTGAATTTGAATTGTATTTACATACATATGTATGTGCATATGTAATTGTGCGCTGATATGTATGTAGATGCGTATGAAAATTAAATGACATATTATTGTAATATGTATATTAGTCCTTATGATATTATGATAGTATCTCATATACATATACATACATATGTATATTATATTTACAAACATGAAATTATAATACATATGTACATATATTCTCAAACATAAGAAATATTTTAATAAATAACTCTTAATTGCACATTAACTAAGTACAAATATTGTTTTGAAAATAGCATAATTTAATTAGAATGATATAAATTATGCATATGTACAATATTCATAGAAATACGCAAAATGATAATCACATCAATTAACATGATGACATGTGAGCATATAAAAATATAAGCAAATGGCCAACATACGTCTGTAATAGCAATGCCTGTTTCTGAGCACAATTTTCGTTAAATGCTCAGCTCTGTCCACGCGCCACTGTTAAGATTTCTCCTTCTTAGCTAGCTGTGGTGAAATGCACTCATCGTATTTTGTTAGCTTTTGACAGTTTACACGCCTGTCCGTTGTTGGACCTTCTCTATAAATATACGTTCTCTGATATTGACTTCGGCAAAGAAGTGTTTCAAGTGTTACGCACGAAACAAGCAGACACTTTGTTTGACTAGTTGCCGAAGGCATAAGACACTGCGTTTAGCTTATTGCCGAAGGCATGACACTTTATTTGACTGCCAACAACATGCTTTTGGCGCTAACAGAGGAACGCAATTGAACGATGGTTGCTATGCTACATAATTACATAAGTATTTTTCTATTAACTAGAAAAAATACAATTTGCAGTCTTGTACTTTTCCTTTTATTTATTATGTGGTGCGTTTATAATTTTCAACGGAGTGTTGACATATCACAATTATTTGTTGAAATTTTTATAATAGGAATGTAAAAATAATAAACTATCGACTGCATTTGGCGCTAGTCGGCTTCGCTTCCTAAGTTATAATATTGCTAGCCATTGAAAAAGCTCGTTCAGCCGCTGCACTGCTAGCAGGAGTTGAATGAATTTGAAAAGCTAATTTTGATAAACGAGGATAGTTTTTGGAATTATTTGTCCACCATTCAAATAAGTCAAAATCTCCCGTAATTTTAACTTTTTTCTGGCTATACCATTCCACTTCTTCTTCAGGAGTTTCTGATGCTGTCAGTGCTGAGTCTTCTAACAAACTTGGCAGAAAGAACTGAATATCTTGATTGGGATAGGGTGATGGAGTCGTTCTAGTTGCTGTTGAAAAACTTGCTAAGTTATTAGAAGAATTTCGCGAAACTGGCGGAGACAACTGTGAACCAGGGCTTTCGGAATCAGAAGTAATATTAGCCAGTGGTATTGATTGGAAAGAATCTGCTGCAGTACATTATAATTCTTGAATGCGGCATATGCAAAAATTTTTAATATCGCGGAGATCGTTACATTGCATATTTACAGCTGGCTTATATAAAAAGAGTGCAGCCTTATGCCACAAAGTCAAATTCTTCACCCAAATATCGTCTACATTTTGAATTATTTTTTCTTTCAAAACAGAAATAGCGCCAATATCTTCGCTATTAGGTTTACAGAGGTCTTGCATTTAATAAATCGAAGGTAAAACAAAACACAAAGAGGGTGAGCTGCAAGCTTGCAACTTTTTGAAAATAACTTCAATGTTCTTACACAATTCAAGTAAGACTTTCAGTGTCGAAATATTTATGTGTAAAAGGTGCTGCCTTCCTTCTTTCTCTCTTAGCAATTCATTTATAATAAACCAGTTATCAACGATTGATTTTATCATGGCGTAATTGGAATTCCACCGGGTTGGACATGGACTTTTGAGAGAAGTTGTAAGCCTGTTCTGCAAATTTGCTTTTTTTAAATATTTTACGAGTTTCTTGCACGACTCTAATATTCCAGTGAGCTCAGTACTTTCGTCAAATGATTTATCTAACACATTTGCAAATAAATGGCTACTACAACTAATGCGTGTGTAGTTCTCCAATGCTTTAACCATATTCGAACCTCTATCTGTTACGAATTTTATAGCATTCATATTTTGCACACCGAACTGACTTAACATTATTTTTAACTTCTTTAAAATATTGTCACCGGTTGATCTCTCAAAATCCATTGATTTCAATCCTAAAGTGACATCAACAAGTTTAAAATCGTGGTGGTAGTGCAATGTGACTCCTAAAAAATTTCTTTTTACATAGTTGTCTGACCACATATCTAGTGTAACAGAAGCACATCCACTTTTTACAACGTCGTTTATTTCACTCTTAATCGTTTCCTTTATTTCATCTGCTGACTTTTGTACCTTGCGCGAAACTGTTGTTGGATCTGGCAGCAAGTCTTTTATGTCTACATTTTCCCCATAGGTTGCACCTATCTTTATAAAAAACTTGACTAACTTTGCGAAGCCTGAGCCACTGATACCATAAAATGGCCTACAATCTTCAGTAACCCATTCTGCGCATGCATCAATAGCTTTTTTTTTGTCTTCTTCTGTTACAGTTTTTAAAACTGCTGCATGTTTGATGGCTTGGCAACAAGGATGCCGATTCAGGTTGGATGTGTAATTTTTATTACATTTAAGAACTTTGCGGCAGTATACCATCCCTTCTACTCTGGTACCATCTGTTTTCAAAACCTCTGACAAAATATTCCAAATGAAACTTCTTCCCTTGTGTTGCAGTGATAAGGTGTAAACACCATTCGCAATTTGTTCAGTGATAAAAGCTTGTGTATCGGACATAATATAAAATCTATAGAAAAACACATATCCATACATAAAATAACTCATTTATTTCGTGAACACATACATACATACAATATACACTACAGAATAATATCATTATATTACTTACTGCTTATTAAGTTACAAAGTTATGTTAAACAAAACTGCCAAGTTTTCAATTCCGTGTAAACAAACCGAGCGCAACAGAATAACTGAAATTATGAAATAAGCGTGCCAGTCAAGTGTCGTTGAATTGTTGTTACAGTAAAAAACAGTCAAGTACAGTGTCATGCCTTCGGCAATAAGCTAAACGCAGTGTCTTATGTCTTCGTCAACAAGTCAAACAAAGTGTCTGCTTGTCTCGTGCGTAACACTTGAAACACTTCTTTGCCGAAGTCAATATGTATATGCGAGCTTAAATTGATCGTCACATGCGGTGGTGGTGTGCGCTTGCTCTGCATGCTTTGCGCTGGCGTTCAGTCATCCATTTCTTTTAATGTAAATAGGTTTAAAGTCAGAGAAACAGCAGCGCATGCCGATCTCTGTTTGGGGTATACATGCCATTGGCTCACAGAGAATCTGGAATGCAAGTCGGCTGCTCTTGCTTGCAGGAGAATATTCGGCGTGCTCTCAGCTGAAAAAATTGCGCAAATCATTGCCGAAATTAATGCCGGCTTTGGTCTGAGCCCGTCCAATGTTATTATGACGGTGACAAACAATGGATCCAATTTTGTTAAGGCTTTCAAGGAGTACGGGTGTACGGAAACAGAAACTTCTCATGAAGATGAAAACGAAAACGATTTGCCAGTTTTCCAAAACGAGCTGCTGCTGCCAAAGCATCTTCGATGCTGCAGCCACACGCTGAATTTACTTGCTTCCGCCGATTACGTGAAGATTTTGAGAAGTGAGCAGGCTTTGTATATCCAACATTCGATGGTAACTGAAAATTGTTAACGATTTTGTTGAACTATAATGTACTAAAGAGAATATTTTCCAGATATTCGAAAAATGCAACGCCTTGTGGAGGAAGTGCAAATGGCCGAAGTCGTCGGAAATTATTGTGGAATGCTTGGGATCGACATTGCTTGTGCCCGTTGTAACTCGGTGGAATTCACTGTTCGACGCAGTAACGAAGTTACTTTGGGCCAAGGACAAGTTGAATCCTTTATGCGAAAGACTCAGCTTGTCACAATTTTCTCCGAGCGATTTGCAGTATCTGGAGATGTACCAGTTGTTGATGGGGACTATTGCTCGTGCCTTGGACTACCTTCAAGGAGAAAATAACGGGAATTACGGTAAAATGTATTAGTATTTTTTAATGGTTTCACATTAAGTAAGTGTATATTCTATGCAGGCTGCTTAATTCCGACTCTGATGACCCTCAGCAATAGATTGAATAAGCTGCAAAACAAGCCAGGAATTCAGCAAGTTTCCTCTGTGGTTGCTAAGTTGGAGCAGCGTTTGAGAGATCGATTTGACGCATTTTTTACTTTAAAACCGGAGGCCAATATAGCACTAGCGGCAACTGTAATAACTCCAGATATTAAAATGAGCTGGATCAAGGTGTTGCAAAGGATAAAAGCGGAGGTGACAGCAGCGGACATAAGCACCTGGCTTTTAAACACAATTTGCGATTTCTATGCAATAGATAATCGTGCTTTCAATGCACAAATATTGAAAAGTAATGAATTATTTGCAAATAATAGGCATTTTGATTTTGACCTCAACGGTAGGATTGCCTGAATATTCTTAGATTATTTTTATTAAACTCATTTATCTTTATACAGGCACAGATAACGAAGAAGGAACAAATGCTACTCCTGAGCCAAGTGCTAGTAATCGTCGGGCTTTTTTGACCCATCACTTTTTCTGTTACTTAAATGACAATTCAAGAATAGACGACACTTGGGTAAAACATTGCAGTCTAAAAGAAGCTTTTGTTACCTTTAATACTCCCCTGACATCCTCAGCACCAGTAGAGAGGCTATTTTCCTTTGCGGGGATAGTGAACAGTCCAAGACGCCAGTCAATGTCGGACTTATCATTTGAGAAATTGGTGTTATTGAAAGCAAATCCTAAATGGAGTTAATGTATATTTTTCTTGTTATTTTGTTATAAATGAATTTTGTTATTTTTTTGGTGTTACATTTAGTTGTTATGTCTTGATTCAAGACTCTTGAATATCTTTATTTGTTGTACAAAATTGAATAAAAAAATTTATTAAACATTAAAAAAAGCAAAAAGACCAAAGTTGTTTGGGGTTTTGGATTGAAAAGAATCAAAAAGAATCGCTGAAAAGAATCAATTATTTATTTTGATTATTTTTGATTCTTTTCAGTAATCAGAGTAATCCTGATTATTTTTTGATTACTTGTAATCTTAATCATTACGTAATCTACTTGGGACCAAGATAATCTTAATGTAATCAATTATTTCACTCTCAAATACAAAGTAATCAGATTACTAATAATTACGATTAGAAATCAAAACTTATCAGGTATGTTTTGAAATAACATCAATTTTTACCAAAACAATTCCTTACATTCAATTATGTTTGTTTATTTTTATCTTAATGGCATTTGATAAAAAATATTTTTATAAATGAAAACAGTTGACAGTTTTCTGCATGATCATTGGGACTGTTGTATTTTGAAGTTAATAGAGTCAAAATTGATAATAAGGGTATTCCATCAAACTCATAAATGCCTCATAAAATTCTTAAACTCGTAAAATTTTGTGCCTTATAAATGAGCTGTCAAAATTTGTATGAAAAAAGTTTACGCGTTTCGTATAAAACTATGAGGCAAATTCGACGCGTATTTGTTTTATAAACTGATATTTTGTTTTAGTGTTGCCATTACACAAAAATAATTTACATTTAGTGCTTCAAAAAAGTAAAGTTTTTAGTGCAGGCAAGACTACTTGCAAATAAAAAAAGAACGGTCAAACATTTGTACTTGTTGCAAAATTTTGTTTAATTTAAAGAAATAAAAACCATCTGAAACCTTTGTATAATGAGTGCATCAGTAAGTATTACTTAAATTTCTCGTGAAGATGAAAATTGCAGAAATACATTTTATATTCAGGAATTAGAAGAAAAGGTCAAAGCTAAGCGCTTCCGGGCAGCACCAACACATCGTTGGAGCAGTGAGCAAACTAGAAGCCTTTTAGAGGAAGTGCGCGGAGAAATAAAAGACCGCCCGGAGTCATTTGAGGTTCGTATCTTATTTTTTTTTCATTGGCTTATAAATGCATAATTTTTTTTTATACAGAAGCCTATTGCACAAAAATTTTATTCGAAAATATCTGCTAAGTGCCCTTTGCTCGCAAACATTAATTGGAAAGTGATGAAGAGCAAAATGCGCTATTTAAAAGGAATATATATGGAGGCCGTGAAATGGCGTAGTCAAACAGGAGCTGGATTAATTGAAAATGGAGAAGAAGAAAGCGTCAAGGGTATTTTATTTCCCTTGTCTTTTAAATACGAAATTAAATTAAACCAAATTTCGCAGACTACATTCAAAATATTTGTCCCTTCTTCGAAATACTGGACGAGATTTTTGGGCTCAGAAAGGACGTGAACCCTACGGTTATAATTGAGAGTAGCAATATAGAAGTCCTCTATGAAGACAGCGAGGAGGTTTTTTTATTTGATAATGTTGATGATATTTGAAATAGTTGCTCGAGTTCACGTATATCAACCAGTACTCCTATTCCGCCCGATTCTCCACAGCCAGACGTTCATTTATCACTGGAATTATCATCGAACAATGCAAGCAGCTTCAACGGCGACTCAGAGATTGAGAATTAAAAAAAAAGAATGACATCGAAACGCAGCCTAAAGAAAAAGCAAAATCCAAATGCAAGCTCTGCCGGCGTATTATAAGGAATGCTTGAAGCAAAATTGGACTTGGAGAAGCAAAAATTTGACTGGATGAAAGAAAAAGAAAAACAGGAATTGGAGATAAAAAAGATAGAAATTGAACGTGATGAACGACTTGCTTTGGCGACAATGAAATTAGAAAATGAAAGAGAAGAAAAACTCAAAATGTACCAACTAGAGTTAAAATATAAAAAAGCGTAAGAACTTTTTAATCCTCACATATATTTTGTGTCTTTAAAGATTACATATATACAAATAAAGAAGACCTTAACAGTTTCTAATGCTTTAAAATATGAAATCAAATTAAAAGTTGTTAATTTAAGGCATTTTGGTTGCTGGCTGTCGCCGACAGCAATAGCTTTCAACCATATTGTTTGGCTTTTCCAAAACATCGTAGGGTAAGGGCAGGATGTGAGGGTTTTGTTAGATTTTGCAGACCTAAAATTAATATACAGGTTATTTTTCGCAATGATATAGAAAGAAGAATACAAAATTACCTGAAAAAATTTAAAAATTATTTAATATTGATATTTCACTTAAAATTTTTATTATGGCTCGTCTCTTGTATTCTCCTTCTAAGACTGGAAACTGTTGGAATTGGTTCTCATTCACTTCATCATTGTCAAAACTATCTTCTAAGTTTTCGATTTCAAATGTATCACCATTTTCCTGCTCAATTATAATGTTATGTAGAATGGCGCAAACAAGAACCCACCGGCAAGAAAGCCTTACACTTGCGTCATCTTTAATTTGGATTTTTAATTCTTTGAGGGAATTAAACCTTTCCTTCAAAATTCCAAAGCAATTTTCAATACGCACACGATACTTGGAATGGGTATTGTTGAACTCATTTCTTTGTTGCAAAGTGCAATCGTTGGAATTTGTTCTAAATGGGGTTATAACCGTATTCGTTAGTTTATACGCACTATCGGCTGCTATCCGTTCATCGCCGCTTAAATGATCCGATGGTTTCAATGCCAGTTCACAGTTATTATAGATTCTGCTATCGTGAACGCTACCTGGATATCCTTGAACCATGTGACGGACTCTCAGTTTATACTCACATACTGCTTGAACTTTTAGAGAATATACATGCTTTCGCGAAAAATATGACTCGGGATCTTCGCTAGGTTTTTCAGCTTGTTTGATTTCTGTGCCATCAACATATCCTATACAATGGGGCAATTCAAAAAAAGTATTTCTGACAATACTTTGCCGCTCTTTAGCATCAGGCCAATTCAAAAACCTTTGCTTTATTTTTAATATTGCTTGAAAGACTCGCTCAGTAACTCTTTGAATGATTCCTCCATCACCTATCCCAAAAAAACTAGCAATTTTTGCAACTGATGCACCTTCTCCATTACAACCGAGACGATATAAAACAATGGCGAGTTGCATAGCAACGGGAAATTGTTTGCCGGAACTTGCTCCGTTAAAGAGAACATCATCTTCTATCAGTTTTAGTACAATTTCAAAATTTACCCGATTCATTCTAACAAATAGTCAACCGGTTTTCGTCTAAATTTGGCAAAATATCATAAAAGAATTTTTTGGATTTTGGCACAGAATCTTTCAAGGTCGGAATCGAATAGCGAAAGCTGAGGACAGTAAGTTTTGAATATGCCCATTCTTCAAGGATTTCATCTTCCACCTCTTCTTGATTTCGTTCTGTAAATATAAACGAAATCATTTAAATGTGTGCATTCTCTCAGAAAGTAATTAAGCAAACCATCACTTGATCCAAATACTTGTAACATCGACAAACTGTTGAGTGCATTGTTATCAATATTTTCACACATTTTTCTTTTTTCACTTTTTCATGGCATTTTGTAAGATTTTAATTCTTTTTAAGTTATTTTTTAAATAAACGCACGCACTTTGACAGGAAAGTCAAAATACCTACTTACGCGGCTTTTATACGTATGAAAAAAAGGAGCGTTTAAAAAAACTAAAGCGTAAATTTTTGAACTTATAAGTTTGTACATTTACGAGTTTGGTGGAATACCCTAAATGTAATATATATTTTTTTTCTACTTAATAAAAAATTTGAATTAAAGTTTTATATATAACCAATATTTTTGGGACAACTTTTCTATAAATTTTAAGAAAATAACACAATAGGGGTATTCGCTTGCTCTTGCAAAACCCTTGCACGGTGCTAGAATTGCATATATTCCCTCTTGGCGCACCGGCACAACAACAAACACTCGCAGAAAATTATTTGCAATGGCTGTAAAATATGGCAGACCAAAACCCATATAAATTTGCGTACAATGTCACGCAAAAATATAATTGCAATCTTGTTTTAGCTGTCATTTTACATAAAGACATATTACGTCGTTAAATTGTTGAGGAAGGTAAGTTTTAAATAGATTTTTAAATTTCTATTTAATTTATAAAGATTTGTTACAGTTTTTTTGTTAAAAAATTATGAAGAAGATGCGCCAATTCACAATAGCCATGCATAATAGTCATTGAGGGCTGAATTTCCAGTCCGTCCACCATCAAGCAAAATGGCTGCCAAACTGATGAAGCAATGGCGAACGCAAAATTATTTTGTTATCGAGTTAATTTTTACCAGAAATAGAAATGAGTCACAAGAATATATTTTGAGCTGCACCGAAATGTGTACTTTTTTTTATTTATACTCTTAAGGCTAATAGCAGAAACAGTCAAAAACGCTACCCCCTTCCTTCCTTTTCCTTCCTTAGCGGACAAAATGTGTTAAAAGTTGAGCCCGTGGTAAAAACGCAGAAATCAGCCATCTTTGTTTGTTTTCATTTGAACAATGTTGCCATTGCTCAATACGCATATATAGTTTTGTACACATCTATGTATGTTTTCAATTACAATTTTTTATAATATAAAATATCAAAACTGAAGACAAACTATTAGAAATAGTTTATATATTTATAAATAATAGCATTCAACTCTGATTTTGAGTTATTTTATGAAAATTTCAAACATATTGAAGACAACATTTATAATTACTACAGTATATCGAGATTGGCAACCCTGCGTTGTGAGAGACCAATCAGCTGACATGTTTCCACGGCAGAAATCCAAATGCCGTGGATTCCTACGGCATCCTACGGCAAAGAGAGTAGCGTTTTTCACTGTTCATTTACATTGCGCGCCCATAAGATCGTATCAGCTGATACGTGCCACGATTCTACGTTTTTTACTGTTCCTGCTATAACGGTTAACTTGTAAAAATTCATTTTAGTTACAATTAAGAAATCTTTTCTCAAGTTGTGAACTTTTCTTTTTTTTCGAATATGCAAGGCAGTTCTATATATCTACATTTATACTATACATAAAAAAGAAAAGATACTTGTGACCATAATATATATTTTCCTTAAACATATTGCAGTTCCATTTAATGAAAATGATTAAGCAAGGTGCGTTCCAAAATAAACAGGATTTTAAAAAAACAGAACAAATGTTTTTTTCGGCAAAATCAATTAATTTTATTGAAAATAGTCTCCTGTTTTGAAGCAGAACAGCTTTTTGCACTAATCAAAAGCATGTCGAACGAGTGTTTCAGCTCGTATGACCTCTACGTCTGCACAACGCTTTCCTTTCATAGGCAAATGCATTTTTCCGAGAAGGAAGAAGTCGCACGGTGCCATATCAGGAGAATACGGGGAGTGGTTAATGGTTAAAATGTGATTTTTGGTCGTCAGTCAATTTGTGCGGAACGAACCGTGCACCTTTCGTACCGCACCGCACCGATGTTTTGGAGATGTTCAATTCCATTTCCATGAATTTCAATGACGATTTCGGCTGATTTTTGATGAATTCACATACATTTTCGATTGAATTTCCGGTGATCACGGATTTTGATTGGCCCACAGGTTGATCGTCATTTATGTCCTCACGACCACTTTGAAAACGTAGAAACTACTTGTGCACTCTGCTACGGGATAGGCAATCATCGCCATAAACGTCCTTATTATACAATTGAAACGATTCGGTAAAAGTTTTTCCAATTTTAAAACAAAATTTAATGTTGGCTCTTTGTTCGAAGCTCATATTTGCACCGATAACACAAACATACTGATACTTAAAACGCAATAACTTCACTTCCAATCAATGAAATGTCATGAAATTCTCACTGGACAATCGATAAAAATAGCAGATTCTAGTGCACTAGTTGACATACATATATGTAGATGGCGCCACCAGGGGCGCTAGATTCAAAAAGTCCTGTTTACTTTGGAACGCACCTTGTATATACATATATAATATTATATGTATAATGGAAACTCCATTGAGTACATTTGTATATACAACAAATGTACGTACTTATATATGTATATGTATGTACGTAATCGATGGAATTTATATTGTTTACGCATCGAAAATTTGTAATATGCGCACATTTTCAAAGCTGATACATTTTTTGCTACATATGATTCAAATCAGTTCAGCAGAAAATTGTTGTTGTTTGCGGAACTCATAGATTTGCTTATACAATCGCCGCAACGCTATGAACTGACATGAAACGATTGGAACCGAAGCCAGCCATACCGTTTACTCGATCGTGATTGCCGAAGAACAGATTGTTCGTGTTGCATCAGATCAATTGACGCTGGCGGGTACTCGAATTGATCAACAATGTTGTCGATGATGAACTGAATTGATTTGATTGTGTTTTTGGCACGAGTGTTTGTTCTGATTTTGTCATACTCGTTGCAGCTCTCTGGTACACATATTATATTTATCGGCATCGTAAGACCGTTGGCATTACAGATGGGCGTAATCGGACAATTGTCACGCCCACAAAGCGCCAATAATCGAAAACCTATAAAGTGTCACAATTAAACACCTCAATGAGATATCTAACTGTAATTTGGTACAGCAAATTATATTATGAGACGGCAACTGTGGTTTGAAAAATATAGAAAAAGTGGGAGGGCCGCAGTCCCTTAAACGTTTAACTACTAAAGCTACCAACGAATTCAATTAATGAGCGAAAATAATGTTATAGAAACTGGTTTTACTGACAATTCAATAGATTTAAAATCATTTATTTTCAATATACAAGTACATATGTATGTAAACCAATGATTTTCACACCAAGTTCGAATTTACATTTCGAAACTATTGCTCAAAGCCACCCGAATGCTGCATCCGCCTTCTTTTTGATGCAAAAAATTTTTTCTGATAAAAATTACAATTTTCGTGCAACTTCCAAAAATGCTATATTCTAAAGAAATCATTTCAAAAATATGTTTAGGAAATGCTCTTGATTTTTCTGAAATACCAGATTGCTTATTATATTTAGCCCCAATTGAAGAATGGGTAATAATGCCTATATTGCCTTTTATGACAATCCGTTTTTTAGGGCATCAAGGTTTACTCGAAGGTGCTATTGTTAATATACTTACTTATTCTAGTTAACAATATTGTGACTTTTCTACTGGGGTTCTCATATGTTACAAATTCACTTAAGAATACGATTGGAATATAATCATGTGTTAATGAGATATATACTCTTAACGTATCGTATCGTGCCGTACATTAAATAAAAAACGCGTTTGTCAGGATTTTCAATAGTATATTCAATAACAATGTTTGTTTGTGTGTGTGATTATTAAATTAAAAATAAATACATATTTCAAGTTGTTCTAACAATTGATTTTTAAGAAACGGAAAATATTATGTTATCTCGTGGTGTACGTGTCACAGCGTCGGTCGACGATTGCTGACTACTCTTCTTCTCGTTGATGTTTCTAACATTCATTTACAGTCGGCCTTTCCTGATAAACTTGAGCGACCTCGCTCAACTCGTTATTGACTATTTCTTTTTCGTTGTCGTCGTCTTCTGATAGCTGACACCAGCGTTTCAACTTATCGATGGAGTAAACGGAAGAATAATGCTTTCTAGTGCGTCGTGTTTGTGGAAGATTTTCTACCACATATCGGTCGTGGTCAAGGACTTTGGTAACTAAAAACGGTCCCTTGAATCGTGGTTCGAGTTTTCTTCACATATCTGTGCTTGGTGGTTCATTTTCGGCTAGAACTAAGTCACCTTCTTGGAAAGTATGCGGAGTTGCGTGTGCTGCGTCGAAACGAGATTTCGCAGCTGCTCGTTTTGCATTAATTCTTTTAGCTGCTGTTTCACGGAGATCTGTTAGTTGTTTGTCATTTGGTGCTTCGTCGTTTGCTTGCAAGCTTAGAATAACTCTGTTGCGTAAAATATCACGTGGCTTGTACCCATACAAGAGCTCGTGAGGTGTACAACCCGTGGTGCTGTTCTTCATCGTGTTTATGCACCACTGTACACAGCGAATTTTTTTGTCTCATTTCTTATCTACAGAATTCATCGGTAATAACATAGACAAAATTGTGCGATTTGTTCTTTCTGCGTGACCATTTGCTCTTGGTGTTCGTACCGCCGTGAGAATATGTTTTATATCATTTTCGAAACAGTACTTTTCGAATTCGCGAGACGTAAAAGCGGAACCTCTATCTGTCACAATACGTAATGGCATTCCAACATAACTACTTGTGTCGTTTAACGCTTCAATAACATAGCGAGTTGATGTATTCTTAACGGGATATAGCGTTGTAAATTTTGTGAATGAATCGACGATAACCAAAAGATGTTCTTTTCCTTTTGAGCTTTTCGGAAATGGACCCAAATGATCCATATGGATAGTTCTGAATGGAACTGGTTCGATGTCACTGAAGTGGTACTGTATTTCGGCTTTACCACCTTTTCGTTTATTGTAAGCACAATCCATACAAGATTAAATGAATTGTTTGACAAAATTTCGCATTCTTGGAAACCACATATAGGTTTTCAATCGTTCTAACGTCTTTTCGACACCCATGTGTCCTGCTTGCATATGGCAATCTTGGACAACTCTATGGCGTAGTGTTCGTGGTACAACCCAAAGAAGTTTGTCGTCAACTTTTCGTAAAAGTCTTCCATGCTGTAGTACATACTCTTTATCTTCAACATTGTTTTTTGTTTTCATATTGTTTACAATTTGACAAATGCGCTCGTCCTGTAACTGCATGCTAAAAAGCCAGTCATCTTTATCTATCACTGCTTTATCAATACGTAAGTCTACTACTTCGATTGTTCGTGCTTCTTCGTATGGAACTCGGCTTAGAGCATAGACGTGCTCCATGCGATTGCCCGGTCGATGTTCAATTTCAATGTCGTAATCTTGTACTCGTAACCACCATCTGGCGATCCGTGGTATGAGCTCTTTCTTTTGCATAGTCGTTTTAAGTGCACTACAGTCTGTTCTAACCTTAATCTTTTTACCATAAATATAATATCGAAATCGTTCTAGAGACTCTACAACGGCTAGAGTTTCGAGTTCATAACTATGAAACTTTTGTTCGTCAACGCTAGTTGCTCTACTGTAATATGCTATTGGCTTAAAATCATCTTTTTCGCGCTGCAATAATACGCCGGCCAAACCTACTGCACTTGCATCCGTGTGCAGCTCATGGTTTGGATCAACACGATATGCTACCAATACTGGTCGGGACACTAATTTAGACTTTAATTGCTCAAATGCGCATTCTTGCACTTTCGTCCATTCAAATTTTTGATTTTTTCGTAGCAGTTTGCGTAGCGGCTCTGAAATTATAGCATATCCGGGGACAAATTTTCTAAAGTACCCGCATAACCCTAAAAATCTGCGTATATCTGCTATATTAGCCGATGTCTGAAACTTGGATACGGCTTGAGTTTTGATTTTACCAGGCGGAATACCTTCGTTTTCATAAAATCGCATTTTTTTTATGTTTAGCGTCAAGCCCGCATTACGTAAAACTGTCAAAATTCTGTTCAATTTTTCTAGCATTTGCTCGAACGTTTGACTACCTATCAAGATGTCATCCATGTAAATCATAAGGTCGTCTTCGTGGACTTGTCCTTAATCTTTGTCATTAAGCGTTGAAAAACAATCGGCGCATTCTTCAACCCAAATGGCATGCGTTTGAATTCATACAAACCATCAGGGGTTATGAATGCCGTGTATTTGCGACTTTCAGGTGCGATTGGGATTTGACAATATCCACTATTTAGATCTAGAATCGTAAAAAATTTATATTGCTTAGCTTGGTGCAGTTGTTCCTCGATATTTGGAACCGGAAAATTTTCTTTTTCAATTAACAAATTTAAACGACGGTAATCTACGCAAAGTCTATCGCTTATATCTTTTTTTTAACTAATACAATCGGGCTTGCAAATTCTAATGAGCATTTTTTTATAATATCGTTATCTTCGAGATCTTTAATCATTTGTGTAATTATCATTCGCTTTGGAGCTGGCACTCGATAAGGCGCTTGCGCAATAATCTTTTTTGATTTTAAAACAATTTGCATTTCAATTAAGTGTGACTTAACAATGCCATTTAATCCACTCGAGAACACATCATTGTAGTTTTCCAGTAACTCTTGCAGCTTACGCCTTTGATCTGCATTACTTACATTATTTGTAAAACACTCGTCATCAGGTAACGTAACAGCATAACGACGTTCAGGTTCCAACTTTGATTGACCATTCTCCACCGTAAACACCACGCCTTTACGCGCTACGACATCTTGACCCAGTAGAAAATCAGTTTCCAACATATTATATGCAACAATATAGACTAGCACGTTGACCCTTGCTTCACCAATTACTATGTCGAGCATACACCTCTCTCGCATCATGTATCTTCCACCACTTATGCCGTTTAAATGTGCACAACACTCTTCAAGTTCAATTCTCAACATATCGACCGTTGAGTTTCGAACAAAACTACACTCGCTACCAGTATCGATTCGCTTAAAAAATTCTGCCGTTTACGTTAACTTGCTTAACAAAACATTTCACATCTCGTGTCAGATCAGCTTTTCGAACGTTATGTCCTACTTGGTTCCAACCACAATTGGTCGGTTCGTTTCGTTCATGCACTTCACCACAATCAGTACATCTTGAACGCTTCTGCTCCTTCATACATTTAATTGATATGTGGCCTATCTCACCACAATTGTAGCAAACGATTTTTTCGCTTTCACTATTCGCTGCTTGCTGTCGCAGTATGTCCTTCGCATTAGTTCCAAAATATTGTTTAAACATGGTAACTGTAACACGATTTCTTAACCACTCTTCAATTATCTCGCGCATTTGCTTCGTACTTTCAAACCTCTGCGCTGCAATGGCACTTTGTAACTCGGAATGATTCAAACCCTGTCGCGTATATTGGATTATTGCAGGTTCACTTAGTTGAAATCGCTTGCCTAGGGCATTAACTCTAAATATACTATACTCTATATACGTTCACCTGTTCTGCGTCCCGATTCATTCATCATACGATGAATTTGAGCTTCATCATAAGACATGCAAAATTCATTTCTCAATTCCGCAGCGAAATCATCCCAGCTGGTGTGCACAGTGGGTAAAGTGTCTAACCATATACGAGCGACTCCTTTCAATTGCCCATAAACCGCTACTAAAACACATTTTTCGTCTAGTTGGTAAGCTCTCATAACGCTGCTAACACGATCAATAAACTGCTGAACTGTGAGCGACTGCGTATTGGTTGGATCAAACACCGGTATCATGTACGATATTTCTCTAATCGACCGAAAACCACCGACATATGCATTTGTAAGAATTGACGGCGTCGAAACTTGACAAACATTTTCGTTTGCGTTTTGATTATTGATCGATTTTTAGTTCGTTTATTTTAGTCATCGTGGATTGTTTTATTATTATTTTTTTATTTTACACGTATATGTATATTCACAACTTCTTATTTACTTATCGTTGCTTTTCGTTTTGTTTTGATTTTGTAATTCAAAACTCGTTAATTTTCGATTTCAGTTACTATTTCTCGTTTTTTGTGATTTTTCAATTCACAATTCGTTGATTTCTGCTTTTAGTTATTACATTTGTATTCGACGACATTCGTTGTTCTTATTTTTCGTTGTTGCGTTTGCATTCGTTTATGTGAATCTCCGTTGACATTCGTTGTTTATGTTTCTCGTTGCTGTGTTACTATATGTACTCGTAGGTTTTCACGTCGTTCGTTTGTTATCGTTTAACGTTACTTCTTCTCTTTGTTGCCCTTTTTCACTACGTTGACGAGACACCCGGTAGTTTTGCTTCACGTTGATACGTCGATCTATAGTACATAGTTGGCGTTGCTTCTGCACTTTAGCAATTTCGCTTTGTCGTATACGCATGTTGTACTACTGCTATTTTCTCGCTCTTACTCATGTCGATTTTGCCTTGAAACGATTCTTTCGCACTCACTTTTTAAATTTGATATTCAAATAAAACTGCCGATTGCCGAAATTGTGATTGTTGGAGCGCTAGCGCTCCTGCACTTGTAGATTTGAAATTTTGTCTTTTTTTCACAGATTCTTTTTTTGCTAATTTTAATGCGTTCATGTGATTACGTTCATTTGTGGCATCATTTCACACACTTTCCCAGCTTCTGAACTGTTAATGAGATACTTACTCTTAACGTATCGTATTCTTAACGTATCTTATCGTGCCGTACATTAAATAAAAAACGCGTTTGTCAGGATTTTCAATAGTATATTCAATAACAATGTTTGTTTGTGTGTGTGATTATTAAATTAAAAATAAATACATATTTCATGTTATTCTAACAATCGATTTTTAAGAAACGGAAAATATTATGTTATCTCCTGGTGTACGTGTCACAGCGTCGGTCGACGATTGCTGACTACTCTTCTTCTCGTTGATGTTTCTAACATTCATTTACACATGATTGTATGACTGATACCATAAACCCCGCAAAGATTCTTTTTGTTGCATATACCGAGAATAACAGATTTGTTCAATCCTTTCAAATTGAACAGATTTCCGACATTAAACTTTCTGTTAATTGTATTCATACAATAACACCTGTATCTCCAGAGTTAAATCCAGGCGGTCAATAGACGATTTTGGATAATATTCCTTTAGGAAACTGGACTCTAACCGTTTAATGAACTTAACTTTGTTTTGTCGTTTTGGTATACCATATCCACCAATGCCTTCAACGCAAATATTGTTACCTCTTACAGAAACAATTCAAAATTTAGGAAGGCATAAGGAATTAAAACAAATTTGAACGCTCCCTGTCTGATAGTATTTGGTAGCTCTGAGATCAAGCCTATCAAAACCCAAAATTTTCATGCTTATGCTTGCTGATCTTATGCATATAATTAATTATATTAACAAATTTAAAAGAGGAATTTCTATGTTCTTAAATGAAGCTATTTCAGCGGCAAATGTTGGATATTATATTGTTAAACAAAAACTAAAATATGTATACATATGTATACAAGTAGATCAAAAATAATTACCAGGCATATGCAATATACATTTCTAAGCAAATATCCGCTCCGGTAATCATATATTTGGCAGAGGTTTCCAGTCTCAACTCAGGGCAGTCCCTGCATTTCAGAAGTTTTGAAGAGTTTAACCTTTTCCCAAAATATTCTCTTTTTAATTTATACCAATTCCTTTATGCAGGATGCAGCGTCATATATGCTGGCTGCTGTAAATGCTCTCCAAGTTATGTATCCTAAGATTATGCATTTCCCTCGCCTTTCCATAGATTACATAGACAAGCAGTTTGTGCGGACACAGTTTTCTACTGTTAACAGTTTCACTTCAAATATGAAAAACGTATTTTTAAAGTTAAAATTTTGATGAAATATTATAGAACATTTAAGTTATTTAAATTTTTGAAGCCTCCATCACGGCGCAATGAGTTTCAGTGAGTTCTGCCTGGTGCGCCTCTACCACCACAACCATGCATAACACGCTGGGATACGTGGTTAAAAGCTGCTGTTTATTATTCTGATTACTACTTCAATGAGAGTAGTCGATTAATTTAACATCGACGGTACTGAGGCAATTCGATTGTCCCAGGAGCTATTTAAGTCTGTCCGCTTAATTACAGGCCTCGCTTATATAAAGCAGAACTTTTGTAGTCTTACAAATGTTATTGTAAGACTCGAAACCCGAGGTGTAGAAATAAAAAAACCTATCCGCCTTGTCGAAGAAGTATAAACCTCGAAATCAACTTTACAAAATTAAGCATATTTTTAAAAGCTTAATGTCATTTTCGGAAAAAATAAGATATACAAGCTCCATAAGGAAATAAGTGATATTTTGTTACACGGTATATATTCATACGTGAAAAAACTTTCTCCAATGGAGCTGACTCTTTGTCGAATTCGCTGGTCATGGCGAACGAATGGAAGACGAAGCTTTCGCGAAAAGCTCCTTTCATTTGAGACCAATGGATGTACAATAGCAAAGACATGAAATGAAAGGATGATGAAATTTTGCATTCTCGGCCCATGCTAACCCACGGTTGCAGAGCCGAAGAACAGTCCTCGAAACAGTTGCTAAAGTCACTTTCCGGAGTAGAATTTGTGGGAACCAGCAACAAAGAGCAAAGAGAAAGAAGCGTCAACGTCGATATCAGCGACGTCACCCATTCACAAAAAAGAAGCATACGAGTAAGAGTATAGTAGCAATACGAGAGTGCAAGAGTAAAGATCACGGACAAAAGAATAAAGTTTAAATTTACTGTGTTTACAAGTTTTTATTATATTTGGCTACAGGCTTGGTGAGTGGGTTGTTACATTGACGCCAGGTAAAACTAAAGACAATAAGTAATTAAGAGTTTAAATAATAGGCGTAATTATTACATTTGCAAATCATGTTACTGAAATAGCGGTAGTTCGGTACTCAAGGTATGTGTATTCCATTTCTTTTCTTTTCTTCCCTTACTCTCTCCTTCTGATTTGTTTTCCCTGCCGCCACGTACACTCGTGCTACACTAAACATCTCCGCGTGGGAACAGATAGTTGAAATATTGCTGATTTGCGCCCACGCCGCGACGGAAGAGAAGGACGATGTGACCAAAGATGCCTTCTATGAGCGCTTGGAGCACACCTATGAGAGATGCCCCGCCACAATATTAGAATCGTGCTTGGCGATTTTAACGCCAGGGTGGGAAAAGAAGACATCTTTAGCACTACAGTCGGTAAATTCAGCATCCACTAGGAAACATTATTAAAAGGGTTGATCTGAACGACTTCGCTGGGCAGCGAATTATGGTCATCTGTAGTACTAGATTCCAATAGAGAAAAATTCATCAAACTACCTGGCTGTCTCTGGATCGAAAAGCCACCAACCAGATCGATCATGGTGTGATAAACGAACACGTCTCCAAAGCCTTAACATAGACTCGGACCACTTGCAACCAAGATATGCATCCGCCTCTGTGCAGCACAATACGCACGTAAACAAACATAAGGAAGGTTTGACGTCAGAAAGATTTTCCACTCGGCTTGTACTTCTGCTCTCTGAGAGTAATCATCAGCAATTCGGTAAGTGGGACAGCATTTCAAGCTTTTACGTACAGCTGCACGATGAGGAGTGCCGTGTCGCAGCGGAAAGAAAACAGACTGTCTACCTCACAACGTTACAATCGACCACAACACGTGCGGGATGAGATAGATACCGAGAGTTGAACAGGGAAGCAAAACGCATTTGCAGACAGAACAAAAAAAACGTTAACTTCGGCTGCACCGAAGCTAATATACCTTTCACAGGTGGATTTTTTTTAGTAACTATATGTTCATTTTGTATGGAAGCTATATGATATAGTAATCCGATCTAAACAATCAAAAAAAAAAACGGGAGATCCCACAATATGCGCCAACTATCGTGGGATAAGCCTCCTCGCACTCGCCACTAGGCTCTCACGTCACTGTTGACAGTCATAAATTTAAGTCGTTGATAATTCCGTCTACCTTGAAACCAGTGTAAACACCACAAACAATGTCAGCTTGGAAATCGAAATTGGTTTTCGGAAAATGCAAAAGAACAGCTGGTACGACGAGGGGTGCCGTGTCGCAGGGGAGAGAAAACAGACTGCCTACCTCGCAACGTTACGATCGACCACAACACATGCGGGATGGGATAGATACCGAGAGATGAAGAGGGAAGCGAGACGCATTTGCAGACAGAAAAAACAGAGGCCGAAATGCGTGAGTATGAAGAGCTTGATAAGCTGGCCGACAGGAGTAATGCTAGAAAATTCTATGAAAAAATGCGGCGGCTTACAGAAGGTTTCAAGACCGGAGCATACTCTTGTAGAACCCCCAAAGGTGATCTAGTCATCGATGCACAGAGCATACTTAAATTATGGAGGAAACACTTCTCTACCGGCGGGCGCCGATGGATTGCAGCCGAGCTATTCAAATACGTAGGCGAAGAACTGATAGGGAGCATGCATCAGCTTCTTTGTAGAATATGGTCGGACGAAAGCATGCCCAACGATTGGAATTTAAGTGTGCTATGCCCAATCCATAAAAAAGGAGACCCCACAATCTGCGCCAACTACCGTGGGATTAGCCTCCTCAACATCGCATATAAGGTTCTATCGAGCGTATTGTGTGAAAGAGTAAAGCCCACCGTCAACAAACTGATTGGACCTTATCAGTGTGGCTTCAAACCTGGAAAATCAATAACCGACCAGATATTCACCATGCGCCAAATTTTGGAAAAGACCCGTGAAAGAAGAATCGACACACACCCCCTCTTCGTCGATTTCAAAGCTGCTTTCGACAGCACGAAAAGGAGCTGCCTTTATGCCGCGATGTCTGAATTTGGTATCCCCGCAAAACTAATACGGCTGTGCAAACTGACGTTGAGTAACACCAAAAGCTCCGTCAGGATCGGAAAGGACCTCACCGAGCCGTTCGATACCAAAAGAGGTTTCAGACAAGGCGACTCCCTATCGTGCGACTTCTTCAACCTGCTTCTGGAGAAAATAGTTCGAGCTGCAGAACTAAATAGATACTGAAATAGAGAAGGTACCATCTTCTATAAGAGTGTACAACTGCTGGCGTATGTCGATGATATTGATATCATCGGCCTTAACACCCGCGCCGTTAGTTCTGCTTTCTCCAGGCTGGACAAGGAAGCACTGAAAATGGGTCTGGCAGTGAACGAGGGCAAGACGAAATATCTCCTGTCATCAAACAAACAGTCGTCGCTCTCGCGACTTGGCACTCACGTCACTGTTGACAGTCATAACTTTGAAGTTGTAGATAATTTCGTCTATCTTGGAACCAGCGTAAACACCACCAACAATGTCAGCCTAGAAATCCAACGCAGGATAACTCTTGCCAACAGGTGCTACTTCGGACTGAGTAGGCAATTGAGAAGTAAAGTCCTCTCTCGGCGAACAAAGACCAAACTCTATAAGTCACTCATAATTCCCGCCCTGCTATATGGTGCAGAGGCTTGGACGATGTCAACAACTGATGAGTCGACGTTTCGAGTTTTCGAGAGAAATGTTCTGCGAAAGATTTATGGTCCTTTGCGCGTTGGCCACGGCGAATATCGCATTCGGAACGATGAGCTGTACGAGATGTACGATGACATTGACATAGTTCAGCGAATTAAAAGACAGCGGCTACGCTGGCTAGGTCATGTTGTCCGAATGGACGAAAACACTCCAGCTCTGAAAGTATTCGACGCTGTACCCGCCAGGGGAAGCAGAGGAAGAGGAAGACCTCCACTCCGTTGGAAGGACCAGGTGGAGAAGGACCTGGCTACGCTTGGAATATCCAATTGGCGCCACGTAGCGAAAAGAAGAAACGACTGGCGCGCTGTTGTTACCTCGGCTATAATCGCGTAAGCGGTGTCTGCGCCAATTAAGAAGAAGAAGATTAGCAGCGGATTTGTGGGTCACAGCCATTATACCAAGGCTTGCATGTCCTCGCTGAACTTCCATGAGGCGATCTGCTGTTCGCGCGAGATTAGCATTGTTTTCTTCACCTGTGGCAGCAAGTGCTAGTTGTATCTGTAGTGGAGGACGGTCAAACCAAATAGTGCGCACAAATGCTGCATCTAAATGGTTTCCTCCCAGGCGGTGGATTTCTGCCAGCAGTTCAGACTGCCGTCGATCACGTAGTTGGACGCCGGATAGCAACATTTTGAAACGGCGTTCCTGAGGAATGGCATAATGATTAAGCAGTGCTTTCTTAAGTATGATATACTTACATATCTGTCTCGGGCGGATTGTAAATAATGTTTTCAACAACGATGAGTATTTCTTGGTCGAAGCGAGCTATCACTGCATAGTACTTCATTGCGACCGTTGTAATTTTTCTGAGCTGGAATTGTGCTTCGACGGCAGCAAACCACAATTGAACCTGCTGGTTCCAAAACGGCGACAGTTCGATTCGTTCGAATCGGTCGATGTGCGTAGTTTGCAGTGGTGGGAGCTGAGAAGGCGTATTTGCTTCAAAAAATTCCTCGGTGGGGTTTTCGTCTTGCGAACCTGGGCACCCATCGCTTGATTTCGTTGTACAATTTTGTACAAAGTGACGCTTCTTAAAAATAAAAACTTAGAATTCAGTTGAAACTGTAAATTTCCAAGAAGAATACAAAGAGAATCAAATAGCAGAAGAACTGACAAACAGTGCTGCCAGATGTGATACTTCTTGTCTGTGTGCCCACAAGTCCATTTTAACGAATAAACATAATTTGAATGGAAATCAGCTGTTTCTATTTACATTATTTTGTTCACCACACGTGTGGCGAAAAGCTTTGCGAACTGAAGCTTTTACTTTTATCAAGATTGTCTCCGAATACCAAAATATTTCTAATTTGATAAATATTTTTATTGATTTTCAGCACAGAATAGAGATGTAAGACCTTATAAAGTGTATATAGTATATAAATGATGACTATGTTGAGCTGAGTCGATTAGGCCATGTCCGCCTGTCTGTCTGTATATATACGAACTAGTCCCTTAGATTTTAAAGTTTGAAATTTTGCAAACATAATTTTCTCTTCTAGAAGCTACTCATGGGCCGGAACTGCCGATATCAGACCACTATAACATATAGCTGCCATACAAACTGAAGGATCGAAATCAAGTTCTCGTAGGGAAAACTTTCACATTTGACAATGAATCTTCACAAAAGATGGCACAGGTTATTTTCTAAAATAATAATGTAATATACGAAGAAATTGTTCAGATCAGCTTCCTATATCATATAATTGCTATACAAACTGAACGATAGGAATCTAGTGCTGGTATGGAAAACTTTTGCTTTTGACAAGATATAGGGGATGTTCGAGTCTCAATCACTGCGGCAATATTGCAAAGCATCATGTTCGACGCAAAAATGTAGCGATTTTTGCAAATGTCAAACGTTCGAGCAACTCAAATTTTGACATTTCTTGCGCGCAAAAGTGACAAAATCGGCCTCAACAAAATTCATGATGGAAAAAATGAGGCAAGCGAAATCGCTCTTTATTTTTGCCTATAACTAATTATTATCATTAATGGCGTTTCACGAGACATTCGAAAATGTGATAAATATATATCTGGAGGACAAAATCGAATGGTTTTAAAGTTTTGCGATTTTACTATTGCCCTCTTCTTTAAAATTTCGGTCATAAGCCACTTTTTTACGCAAAACTTTGTTTCCTTGCTTTTTTGTATTTGAGATGCGAACTACACTCACTATCCACCTAGTTATCCACTGTTAAATTAATTAAAAAATCATTTTTAAGACTTCTTAAACTTCAAGTCTCCAATGCACCTGCACGCTGCGTAAAATATTTGCAAAATATTTGTTTAAGTATCAGCTGAGTATCTGCAAAAAAACATCAGGGTTGCAATATTGTCGCAGTTATTTGCTTGCTCGAACATCCCATATTCACGAAATTTGGTATAGCTTATTTTTTAAGGCAACAATATAATCTCCGAAGAAATTGTTCAGATCGGATTACTATAGCATATAGCTTCCATACAAACTGAACACATAGTCGCTAAAAGAAATGCACCTTCGCTTCGGTTCAGCCGAAGTTAACGGTTTTGTTTTTGTTATACTCTCGCAACAATGTTGCTAAGGAGAGTATTATAGTTTTGTTCACATAACGGTTGTTTGTAAGTCCTAAAACTAAAAGAGTCAGATATAGGGTTATATATACCAAAGTGATCAGGGTGACGAGTAGAGTCGAAATCCGGATGTCTGTCTGTCCGTCCGTCCGTCTGTCCGTCCGTCAGTCCGTCCGTCTGTCCGTCCGTCCGTCCGTGCAAGCTGTAACTTGAGTAAAAATTGAGATATCATGATGAAACTTGGTACAAGTATTCCCTGGCTCCATAAGAAGGTTAAGTTCGAAGATGGGCAAAATCGGCCCACTGCCACGCCCACAAAATGGCGGAAACCGAAAACCTATAAAGTGTCTTAACTAAGCCATAAATAAAGATAATAAAATGAAATTTGGCACAAGGGATCGCACTAGGCAGGGGCATATTTGGACGCAATTTTTTTGGAAAAATGGGCGTGGCCCCGCCCCCTACTAAGTTTTTTCTACGTATCTCGGAAACTACTATAGCTATGTCAACCAAACTCTACAGAGTCGTTTTTTTTCAGGCATTTCCATACACAGTTCAAAAATGGAAGAAATCGGATATTAACCACGCCCACCTCCCATACAAAGGTTATGTTGAAAATCACTAAAAGTGCGTTAACGGACTAACAAAAAACGTCAGAAACACTAAATTTTACGGAAGAAATTGCAGAAGGAAGCTGCACCCAGGCTTTTTTTAAAAATTGCAAATGGGCGTGGCCTCGCCCACTTATGGACCAAAAACCATATCTCAGGAACTACTCGACCGATTTCAATGAAATTCGGTATATAAAATTTTCTTAACACCCTGATGACATGTACGAAATATGGGTGAAATCGGTTCACAACCACGCCTTCTTCCAATATAACGCTATTTTGAATTCCATCTGATGCCTTCTCTGTATAATATATAGTACATTAGGAACCAATGATGATAGCGGAATAAAACTTTACAAAAATACGGTATTTGAAAAATATGTAAATGACGTATAATGAAATCTCGATTATCACTTTATAATGCGAGAGTAGAAAATGTTCGGTGACACCCGAACTTAGCCCTTCCTTACTTGTTTTTATTCATTTTTGTGTAGAATAATATAATATCTTTAAAATTAAAACATAATTTTCAAATAAGGGATCGTCTCAGCGTGAGCTGAAACTTTTTTGTTTTTTTTTTATAAACTTTGACAAAAAGGCGGCGGTTTGAATGAAAAGTATCGATTTTGGCAGTTTTTAGTTGAAAAAATAGGAAGATTTAAAAAAAGCTTCTATAGCGCTATCGCGAATGAGTTGCTAAGTTCACCACTCTGTTCTTTTTTTACAAGAAACGCTGTAGCGACCGTTATAATTTAAATTTCGTTTCAAAATTTGAGAGAATGTTTATTAGTGTATACTATCCGATAATGCAACAAAAAGAAATAGGGTTCTCGAAAATTTCACACGGAGACGATTCCTTAAGCTTTTAAAGGGTTGTTTACTAATAAGCTCAATATAACTTAACTCTTTTTATATAACTATGAGAAAATAAATAGTGACATATTCTAGAAAAGCTTTATCTTTCAAATTACTTAGAGTACTTAAAAGTTAGAATAAATTAACATTCAGATTATCTACTAAGTATTTCTATGATCATCTTCTCCGCCTCCGGTTTTGTGGGACATTCTTATTTGCAAGACTATTGGTGCTATTACCCTTTTTGTGGTCCGTTATTTTTCCCAGTACTCGTAACATGCGTGCATAAACCAGTTTCCTCACGTTCATTGCCCACAGGAAATCCATATGATTGAACTCTTCCATTGGTATCAAGTATTTTCCTTTTGGATTACCCAGGTCCTTATACATTGCCTCGACATCGCTGGGGTGGCAAAGTAAATCGTTACTTGAATAATAGACATAGGTAGGAACTGTTACCAGAGAGAGGTTATAACGCGGTGGTATGTGTTCTTTATATAGTGCTAAATTTTTGTTACTACTGTAACTGTAAGGTGCAAAACGTCCATATTTGATGATTTGTATGAAATGTTTTACTTGTTTAGCCGCAACACCGGCGGGGTAGTGACCCAAAATAACTGGAAACATTTTCTATAAAGAAAAGAGTAAGTCTAGCAATGTTCGAAATAAAATAAAAATAACTAAATACTGATGCAAAATCTATCACATAACAAACTTTTCAGCCTGCCTGATAAGACTAATAAAAATTATTATACTTTTCGCAGGAACTTTTTTAATACCTCTCACCAAATTTTGGTTTTATTGATTACTAATTTTGCTATTAAAAATTACTATCTCGTATGAATATGTTGTTTTAATGGATAATATCAATGCAATGTATAAATATCAATAATATTGAAATGTTTATCTGTCTATAGCCACATTTGTCATAGCTTTGATTTTATTCATTACGATAGGAGCTGTAAAAATTGGTTGATAAAAATCAAAACACATCAGAGAGCATAATCTTCAAATTGATTTTGATCGGTCAGTTTGAATAGCGGATATATGCTACAGTGTTCGATCTGAACAATTTGTTTGGAAATTGCGATATTTGATTCAAGCCAAATTTCGATACATTGTCAAATAAAAAAGTTTTCCATAGAATAACTTTTATTCAATCGGTTAGTTTGTATGGCAGCTCTATGATATTTAAAATTATATTGAATTTACGACCACGTTCTAAAGTTCTTTTTTATAATTTCGTTCACATATGTTTGTATTTCAATTTGAAAAAGTATTAAGAAATAATGCTTTTTGTCTTAGAAAATCTTTCATGTTAATATGGCATAGTACTTACAATCTGATAAGGTATTTTCTTATAATATATAATAACAGCCAATGGCGGATTTCCTCTTATATCTAGTTATGAACCTACCCTATTAAATTCGTTCCAATTTCGTCCCACTATTCCAAATACCGCCTCAATGCACAGTCGTTCTGTTTCCTCAGTCATGCGGCAGAGAAATCGAAACTCTCCATTAAACATTTCCGTAACTGAGCTACCAACCAAGCTCTGATTTATTAAATAAAAACAATAATAAATTAATATTAAAAGATGCATTGATATTAGATATTCTATACTCACGCGGAAATATAAATTAATGGCACGGATATATGGGTGCTCCTCTGTCTCCGAGGCATACACCGCAGGTGCCATTGCTTGCATCATAATCACTTTTTTATTATACTCTGGGCGTCGCGAACACATTACGAAGAACGCAGTGCAACCCTAAAATATTCCGTTACGAAAACGGGTTTGTTCTTCTGTTATTATATTAATGCTATAGGAATTAATTGTTTAAATCTGGTTACTTGAGAGTGACCCGCATATTGTATTCTTTTGAACCCAGTAGTTTTTAATACATAATCGATCATTGCGGGCAGATCGTATATGCCAATCTCATGCCAACTGAAGTCCCAGAATTTTTTACCATCTGGATCAAGCTTTGTATGATTTCGAGAGTAGCGATTACCCCGGGCGTTTCCGAGCCATACATCGTACTTATAATCTGCAAGAAGATAAGCTGCAAATAAAATTAAAGTAATATTTAAGTCAAATTGAAGATGTAAACATTAATTTATTGTGGACTTTAGCTAACCTAAATAACACATATGTATAAGCACCCCTATTCTGTGCACTTGACAAATTAATAAAATATTGAAAATTAACTCAAATATTTATCAAGCGAGAAATATTTTGGTATTCTGTGACAATCTTGATAAAAGGATAAAAGTAAAAGCTTCAATTCGCAAAGCTTTTCTCCACACGTGTGGTAAACAAAACAATGTAGTCAATTGCTCCTATGGTGCTTTTTATGCCAAATTTTCTAAAAAATCTGGATATATTTCAAATAAATTTGCTTAAATTTTTTTATAAAAGTTTCTTCTTGGACAAAGGTACAAGTATTCTCGTTCAAAGAAAATGGATTGCTATCGTCGCGTAAACATTTTAAATGCCGCGCGCGATTCCTATTCTTACAATTTTCGTCTTCGTTTAACAATAATAACAAAAGTAAAATATCTTCCATTTTCACAACAAGATGCACAATCAGATATTTAATTCATAAGGAGCACTGTCAAGAGCATTTGACATCTTAACAACTTATAAAGAAGAGAGCTTTTTATTTCGGACACAGAATACGAAATGCTTGATAAATTTAAAATTTTGACAAATTAAAAATATGTTGAATTTGTCAAGTGCACGGAATAGGGGTGTAGATGTAATTTTATCTACATCAAGGAGACTACAGCATTAGAAATCTTTCTATTAGGGAAATAAGGCCAAGTTTTAGACCGATTTTATTTATATTCATTGCTAACCAACAATAATTTCATTCAACTATCACACACATTGACCAAATACCGGGCGGATATATTCGGCATAAGATCTGCTAGAATAATAGAAAATCGTACATTTTACTAACAGACCGCCCCGGCTTAGCACGGGTATTAAACAAATATTTCAAAAGTTATAATTTTGTACACACTCAAATAACTTGACCAAATTGAATAATTCAAAAAGTTATACATATATTGGTATTGAAGTACTATACTAAATATGAAGTAATTTGTTTTGATAAGGATTAATTTCAAAGTATAAATAAAAAAGCTTTTGCCACCGATATGCATTTATATATACAGCTGTGTTCAAAATAATAGGAGTGCTCCTGAGAAAAATATTTAACCCAAAAAAAATATCATGTCAGAACATGAACGTCAAGCACTTTTCAAGAAGTATTTCTATCGATATTCCGCGAGTAAAACAAAAGAAATAAACCTCAGCTGTTTACATTATTTCCAATGTTATGAGTTCAAATATATGTCGGTCACTGAATTGCGCTGTTCAAAAAAATAGGAGTGTGAGCTACCAAGTGGTACGAGTATAATACTACATTTTTACTTAAACAAAATCTGTAAAAAACTAAAAAGTAAAAACAAAAAAATTAAAACGGTGGTAATTTTTTAAAGGATAAGTCCTTTATTTTAATTAATGGGTAGAGAAAAACATCGCAGCGACAAAAACCGTGAAACCATTAAAAATCTTAGAAAAAACGGGGAAACTTATAAAGAAATTAAAGAAATACTCGGGTTCTTTGATCAAATGATATCAAATTCCCTGTCCTACAAAAATAAAGCCGAAACACGTGGACGAAAACGCAAAACTACTGAAGAAACTTCAGTCGACTAAAAAGGATCACAAAGCATCGTCTAGAGAAATAAAGACGCGTCTAGATCTTAATGTTAATGTAGAATATAATTTATTTGCGCGGAGTTTGCGAAAAGTTCCATTGTTGACAAAGAAACATAATTAGAGCAAAGCCCCAATTCGCTAAGGAACGTGGCAACTGGCAACCGGAGAAATGGAAAAATATTTTGTGGACAGAGGAATATAAGGTAGTTTTATTTGGTAGCACAGGGTCTAGGCAGTATATCCGTCGTCCACCAAATACGGAATATAATCCGCAATACACTCTTAAGACCGTCAAACATGGTGGTGCTTAGTGGGAAAATATCTCGTACAACGGCGTGGCACCAATCCATCTCATAAAATAAACCATGGATCAGTATGTGTATGTGGATATATTGAAAAAGTTATGCTGTCATACGCAGAATGGAATATGCCCTTAAAGTGGTTGTTTCAGCATGATAACGACCCGAAACATACAATTAAATCTGCAAAGGAATGGCTTCGGGTCAATAAAATTGAGGTTATGTCGTGGCCTGCTCAATTGCCTGACCTTAATTCCTTAGAAACCTTATGGACAGATATTAAAAAAGGTGTTGCTGACCGTAGACCATCAAATACAAGGGAATTATGGAGCACAGTCCATCTGATCGATCCCATGTCCCGCAGATCTGCTGCAGTAATAAAAAATAGCGGTGACTCGACTAAATATTAACTAAACTAACACATATACTAGTCATAATTTCCAATTTTTTAATTTATTATTAGTTTTATTGATACACTCCTATTATTTTGAACACAACTGTATATATTTTTTAATGATAAAAACACTTATTGTGATAAACTATAATAGCTAGGCAATATGCTTTCGCGACTTTTTTTGTTGATAATTATATGATCTGCAAATATGTAATACATTATTTTGTTCTATAACCAATAGTTTTCGCAGCGCATGCGAATTAAGAAAGTTTTTTTGTAATTTTTTCACACCTTGGGTTGCATTGTTGGAGTTTTAGTATGGATCCCTAACTTTTTAGCAGTAGTAAAAACAATTACAGTTATAACAAAAATAACAAAGCCAATTTCATAATATTGTTGAGTAAATAAGTTAAGTCATTCTGTACAACGCAAAACTTTGTTCGCATTCACTTACCTAAACTGATATTCGGCCCCATTATAACGTAACCAGCTGAGCTATCAACAAGTCCGTGTTGTAAGAGGAATGGTTGAGCGCCTTGTCGGCGGATGCGGTGCATAGTTAGTATATATCCATCTTCAGTGGTGACATAGTGAACTTCCGCCGGATAGCCATATTTGGCAATTAATTTATCCTGATATCGGACATAACATTAGTATATACATATGTATGTAGATATGTAGCATGGCAGTAAGAGCGTTGGCATATATCCGCCGAGCGCAATTTGACATGATAACGTAAGTGCGTTACATGTGGATACAGATCGTATTTCCAATAATAAAAATTTGTAATTCGGAGTTGTTTGCGAGTAGATATTTTAAAGCATTGTATATGCAAATAAAATTTCATTTTTATTTTGAATTAAAATATTGTGAAATTATATTCTATATTCCTTTTCGTTTTTATCAAAATACATTTTTTATTAATAAAAAAATGAAAGATATATATCCATAATAAACAAAATCAATAATTAAACCAATCGCTGGATTTAACATAGGAAACTACATATACGAAGAATTGAGAGAAATAGATGTAAGCAAGTAAATATTGATTTTAAAAATAAGTCGAATTCACTTAAAACTCGATATAAACTAAAATGTTTTGTATTTCAGAAAGTAGGCCATTAAAACTGTAAGCTTTGAATGTCGACAATATTTTTCATCTAGCTTATCAAGCAATCAGTACGTACCAATCTTGACATAACTTTTTCCTTTGAATTATTATGATTCGCTCACTTTATTAAGAACAAAGCTTGTTCAAAACTTGTTAAACTAAGTTTTCGACGATGCCTTTAATTCTATCATTACTATAATTCTAAAATAGAAATACTCTAAAAAATCACGTTACTTCAGCGTTTCCACAAACGTATGTGGTATATGATTTTCAAACGTTTTAAAAGAAATTTCTAATTCTTTGTGTATTGAATTCATTATTGTATATCTAATTTATCGAGAAAATCTCATATATGTACATACATATATTAGTCTAACTGATATATATATACATATATTGTGAACATACCACAGTTAGATTGGAATCCTCCTGTATGTTTTTACGTGCTGCTTTCTCTTCCGGCGTCTCATCCTCGACACTTTCATCCTCTTCATCATCTGGATCGGTTTCTGAATCGTCGATGAACTGACCATGACTGTGATGAACAATTTGACATACTATAAGAAGACAAAGTAGCAGCGAAATACTAGAAAATCTTTGGAACGGACGCATTTATTATGCAAGGCAAGGGGAATGTGATTTAACACGGATTATTTTATTCACAAATTAATATTTTGTTATTGTTTTACACCACGTTAACACTTCTTTTCATTCATTCGATACTAATTTTCATTGAACCAATAGAATAGAAAGAGAAATTTCGTCATACACTCGCGGTTACAAAATTAATAGAGGACTGAAGCGTTCTGTTTAACAATTCTCAGCGAATATAATTTTATTGTCATCGTTGTCATCTAGTAGTGCCCGCCGGACGTGTATTCGCGTCGCGTTAAATATTTTGAATGCGTTTCACCGCAACCAAGAAAGTCGATCAGAGCGTTAATATTTGGAAAAAAATGAAAATGAAATTAAAGCAAATATGAAACAAAGTGGAAAAAACCAACACTCGTAAAACCATTGAAAGAGTAATCAAGAAAAAGTATGTAAAAGCTAAGCGATATGACAACTATCGACACGGCGTCAAGTGGTGCTTTTGGTGTGCTGCCAAAAATATCGGCCAACTGCTATCATTTGTTGTTTTATGTTGTCCGGCGTTGCGATCGTAAAGGGCGCAGTAGCAGCGCACACCTTGGGTGTTGGCATGCACTTTTAAATGAATATACAATTGTTTGCGCTTCACTTTTTTAAATTTGCAAGCAGTTAATTTGACTTCAAGAAGGCATCATTAAAGTGTGATAATACAGTTTTTTTTTATATTACAGCTTATTTTTATCGATATAAACAGATTTTGGCTTGGTGAAACTTTGTTGAAACTGTGTGACCAATTTTTGTTTTAATCTTTCAGTGCCAATTTTATAAATTTCTCCTTATTGTGGTCCAAAGGAGAAGTACATGAGCTTCAGTTAAGTGTTAAGTATGTTTCACCACTTATATCAAGAAAGTTTACATTTTAAAAATTCCCGGCCAAATGAAAATATATAAAATATATTTAAGTTTTAAAAATAATGGTGATTGCTTCACCAATAATAATTTTATTATTGCTTTCAAATATTCAATTTAATATATGAGCAAAACAAATAAATTTAATATTAATGTCATTCATAGTATCGATAGAATAATAACTAATAACTTATTTCTAATTAGTTTGCCAGTTTGTAACAGTTTAAAAAAACTTATGTATATGTAAACGAAAGAAATGATCAGCGTTACGAGCTGAGTCGATTCCGTTTGTCTGCTGTATATACATACGTATGTATATACGCGAACTAGGAAATCATTTTACAAGAAAAACGCAAAATTATTTGAGAATACATTCTGTCAAGAAAGTATCGGGAATTCTTCATTTCCCCCTCTCATCTCCCGCTTATATGGAAGACAGGTACATTTTTTTTCTGGGTGGGTATAACTGTCCTTAATTATGATGCCAAAAAATTTGCACGATCTGTCAACCAGTGCGTTTACAGCAGCTGTTTATGTCAGTCGACCTCCGTAGTGTTTGTCGAATTTTACAAAAAATTTTAACGTATTTGTGTTAATTTTTGTCCAAACACTCAACAAATATCATTGAACAAGTACCGAATCTCCCTGATTTAGCTCCATGTGACTTTTACCTTTCTTCAAACTGAAATGTCCACTTCAGGGATCACGCTTCGACTCAATTGAAGACATCAAAACAAATTCGACGCGAGAGTTGAAGACCTTCCCGGAAAGTGCCTATAACAAAATGTTTTGAAGATTGGGAGAAACGTTGGCACATGTGTATCGCCTCAACTTGATATTACTTTGAAGGCGATAAAATAAATTTGGATGATGATTGAAAATTGTCTTTCTTAACAGAATGTATATTTTCAGAAATTTTACTTTTTAGTAGTATAATCGTATGCTATAAGAAGTGCAAAAATTATACAAAAGTTTGTCGAGAATTCTTTCACTGTTGATCATCTAGATCTAGCAGTGTTACTAGCAAGCAATTAATTTATGAACTCGTCTCGGCTCTGGCAAATAGACAAGACATAAAAAAGCTGTACTAAAATGGTGAATGATCGTTTAGGTAAATATTATGAATTGCTGAACAAACGCCATTGAAATACATGTACATACTATAAGTATGTACATTTGGAATAGTTGCTTAAAGCTTTAGCCCGCTTGTACGACAAAAATCGGAAAGTCATTAACAAAGCGGAAAAGAAAGAAAGTAGACTTAAAGCTGGTTAACTTGGTTGTTGATTTTCAAATGCATGAATGACTATGCTTTTTATGGCTGTTGGTTTAAGTAATTACGCAATTTGAATAAATCAACAGTTTTGTATTGAAATAAATTTGGAACAAATGTAATTCCAAAGAAAACAAATAAAAGTATAATGCCGCATTTGTGTTTCGTTGTGAGCGTTAAAACAATTTTATTATTATATTAATAATTATTAGCAACTCTCTTTTCGCAATTACATGAGTATAATAGCCATGCATAATTGTTTTTTTATGTTTCATTCAATTACGTATGACAATTTACCGTCTAAGTATTGTTCCATTATAGCGATGACTCTATCGTTGACCAATGTTTTTACATCGCTTGCACATAGAAAGTCGAAATGATTAAATTTGACGGCGTTTATACGGTAGACACCGGCCACCGCATTTAATACACGTGAGTAGATGCTATGCACTCCCGCGGGCGTAGCTATGGCGTCGCTTTCTCCGAAATAGAGCAGAAGCGGTGCGGTTATAAGACTGAGATTATAATTGTATGGTTCCACAGAATTATAATACTTGCGATTACCCTCCACACCGTAGTCGAAGGCAACGAAATCGCCGGAATTCCATATTTGTTGTAGATGTTTGATTTCCTTTAGTGAAGCACCTTGCAAAAGTTGGCCATAAAGCAGTGGTTCTATTGACTGCGGAATTAACGGTTTTGATATTAGTATCTAATAATCTTTATTCAGATATTTATTTTTATACTCTTGCAACCACTTGCTTCAGATTATTCTTCCTTTGTTCACCTAACGGTTGTACGTATCACTTAAAACTAATTGAGGTAGATTTATGATTATATATAATATACATTATATAAATGATCAGGATGACTAGAAAAGTTAAAAACCAGCTGACTGTCTATCAGTCCGTCCGGGCAAGCTGCTATTTGAGAAAAAATTGAGATATTTTGATGAAACTTGGTATGCAGGTTTTTTTGTACAAAAAAAGTTCGAGTTCGTAGATGGGCGTAATCGGACCACTGCCACGCCTACAAATAACGAAAACATATAAAAAACCATAACTAAGCACTAAATCAAGATATAAAATTCATATTTGGCACAGATGATCGCAGTAGCCAGGGCACCTTTGGGAAAAAATTTGATATAGCACAACTTTAAATTTCACTTCATTCGTTCAGTTTCCAAATCAGGAAGCAATTGATATTACGGGATAAAACTTTGCACTAATATTGTCTTTAGTGTGTGCCAGCTTATGATCAAAAATTATTTAAATACAATAAAACCTGTTCAAGCCCCCGGTACCTACAGTTGACTTTTGATCGAAAATATCAGTCAATGTGTGATATATATAATTGACATTAAGGGATAATCCTTTTTTTATAATTGTATGTCTGTATGTCAAAAACGGGTTGAATTGGAGCCTGAAGTATTGCTCCCATATACTTAAAATAAAGATTTTCGAACTTCCGGATATATGTGAGTTATCCCAATGAAAATAAGAGAGCGTGTTTTACACATAACAGTGTTTTGCTTGCCAAAAATAGTTAAATTGGACCAAAAACTTGGCCTGGCCCTTATAACTAATATCAGGATTTTCGAACATCCGGTTGACTTTACTCTATATGATTGGTTTTACACCTTAAAGTATTTCCCGATTTTGATTTTTGCAAGTTGCAAGAGTATAAAATGTTCGGTTGCACCCGAACTTAGCCCTTCCTTACTTGTTTTAACTTACTTTAGAGTAACGCCAACTGCCTGCAAAAGTCTTCATAATTGTTCGGCACTCTTTGTGTTCGTCAGAACCGATTTTAAGACATTTTTTACTCAGATAGCCACGAGGTAGCAACTCGTAAGACCCTTGTTTCAAATTTGCCTTTCGTATCAAAACATAAGATTTAGTTATTTAAGTTATGTAAACATATTGACTCAATATAAGGTAAGGAACAAATTATTTACAAAGTGGGTTATTTTAAATATATTGCTTGTTTTAGTATATACATATATGTATATACATATATTTAACATATTACATATAGAACCACTTTGTTTTTAAGGAATTCTAATATCTGAAAGTTTTTTTTATTTTTTTTTTTTTTTGTATAAGCAAAAAAATGGTTAAATTTACTTTAAAAAACTACAATTCTATTAATCAAAAGCAGAAAACAAAATAAAACAAGATATGTAATTTAGAAATGTGGAAAGCATCCTGTCTGTGTGTTAAAAATTTTTTGAATCTTATAAACTTTAACATACCTAATATAAAGATTTTCGAATTTTCTGGTGACTTTATTCGCATATATCAGCCAAGATGTGAATTATATCTTTTGCCTAAAATTGATAACAACGGGTGAAAACTTTATTCCATATATGGAGATGATTGTTAGGTACCTTAGTGAGACCCAAAGAACATTTAATTAATATTTGGAATCGGTTCGGGATGATTTAATATAGTTTTGGCTTAGATTGCAATCCTTTTGCGATTTCGTCCAACAATGAAGTTGAACCCTTTCGCTAAAGTTTCCAATACTCCTAACACCGAAAGGTGGTTGTAACCCATGCAGAGTATAAAATGTTTGGACACTCGAACTTCATTACTTGTTTATTACAAAGTTTTGCCACAGCCTAAAGGAATTTCGCGAGTTTTGATTCTTGCATGTTACATGAGTAAAGAATGTGCGAAGTTAGCCTTTCCTTACTTGTTTAATCATAGATTTAAATATCGGATTGTTACAAAAATGGTATTAGGTGGGAGGTGTGTAAGTCTGATTTTGGATATTTTTATTGATAATATGAGGTTTATGATCGAATTTGACAAACTGAGTATTTTAATGGGACCATAAGCTTTTCTTTTCTTTTTAGGACTTTTTCCTTCTGGTTTTCTTGGCGGTGATGACAAAAAAATCTGAATTTATTGAAGTCAATGCGAAATGTCCCAATAGTGCCGGCAGCATGCAAAAAATCACAAAACCATGAAAAACGCTTCTAATACGTTCAATATTGAAATAATGAAATTTTTAATTATTTACATATTTGTGAAATCGGGTAAAAACTACGCCCACTCATAACACGGTTATGTCCAAAGACATTAAACGCTTAATAACTCTTTAGAGTATAAGATTTTACAATGAATGAGAATCAGTTAAAAATTGAGTAGTCGTGGTGCCACAGCTCACTTTTGGATAGAACTTCTTATCTCGTAATTCTCGATAGCTCTTTTATTTAAGCGCCCAATACACTACACCAGCATGCTGGCGCAATCACCAGATGGCTGATTGATCGTGTATGTGTGGTTTTCGAGTCCACACTTCTGTGTTTTTCCTATTTATTATCTTAATTTCCAAGAAAAACGCTTAACGAAATATTTGGCTTCTTTTCTGTTTCTTTATTTCATCAGAAGGCTTGAAATAGTTCTGTTCGATTTTCTTACATCAAAAAATGTTGCCAGAAGGCTCGTATATTTAAATTAGGTTGCCACAGCTACTCCCTTCCCAGTGATTAAATCACGATTTAGAATTGTCTGCAAATGTTACATTTCTTTTTTTATAGGTTCGCAGTGGTGTTTTTGATAACTCGTCACTTCTGGGAAAGAATGCTGGTTTTAATCTTTCCACAGATATGTTGTGTATTGCGTTGTTAATTTTAATTGCATAGAGTCTGTCTGAAATGCGTTCCACAACTTCGAACGGACCCGTGTAAGGAGGCTCTAGTGGTTTTCTTACATGATCCGAGCGGATGAACACATGACTACAATCGAGTAGATTTTTATTGATGAAAAATCGTGTTGAATTGCGGTGTACCGGTGAACTTGGTTTTAGCTGCTGTATGTACTCACGAATCTTGGATATGAACTCCTGTGGATTATATGATCCATCCCCGTTATCAAAAAATTCGCCGGGTAAACGAAGATTAGTGCCATACAGCATTTCTGCTGGGGATGCTCCAATGTCTTCTTTATGGGAACAGCGCAGTCCTAACATCACTGTTGGAAGGAGAAGTGGCCATGGAGTTTGTCGATTGCACATGAGTGAAGCTTTTAGCGTACGATGCCATCTCTCAATCATGCCGTTGGACGCCGGATGGTAAGCTGATGTACGTATCTTGTGTGCGCCAACCATTTTCGTCAATGCTTGGAATATTGCGGACTCAAACTTGGAGCCCTGATCTGTTGTTATGGTCTTCGGGGAACCGAAACGTGAGATCCATGCTGAATAAAAGCTTGTCGTTATCGTGTTGGCCGAAATATCTTTTAACGGAACTAGTTCGGGCCAACGTGTGAATCTGTCAATCATGGTTAAACAATATCTGTATCCCTCATGCTCTGGAAGAATGATAATAGCAAGGTGGACATGGTAGAAACGTTGATCACTTTGTTTGAACGGCTTAGGCGCTAGATGATTGTGCTTTTGTATTTTTGATCGTTGGCAACTGATACAAGAGCGAACCATTTCTATTACGTCCTTATTCATTGACATCCAAATGTATTTGCTTCTAATTTGTTTTAAAGTTGATCTTGTACCGGGGTGTGAGAAATTGTGAATGTGTTGAAATATTTTGTTACGAAGCTTAACTGGAACGTACGGCCGAACCATTGCATTTGATGTATCGCAGTATATTGTATTGCCAGATGGAAGTTTTAGCTTCTGTAAATTTAAACTAGTGTTATTGTTTATGACAATTTGTTGTAACTCTGAATCTCTCTGCTGTTCTTCTTCTATTTCATCCATTGTGACTACTATGGGCATATCAATTTGGCATACTCTGGAGAGTGCGTCTGTTACCTCATTATTTTTACCAGACAGAAAAACGATTTGCGTTGAAAATTGTGCAATATAATTTAAATGCCTTACCTGCCGTGGTGACGCTTTGTCTGCTTTTTGACGGAATGCATACGTTAAAGGCTTATGATCGGTGCGAATGACGAATTTGCGACCATCAAGTATTGGACGAAAATGTTTAATGGCTAAGTATATTGCCAAAAGCTCACGGTCATACGCAGAGTAATTCTTTTGCGCATTTTTTAGCTTGGTTGAGAAGAATGCGATTGGCTTCCATTCCCCATTCACTTGTTGTTCCAGGTGTGCTCCAGCTGCAGTCTCCGACGCATCTGTTGTTAATGCAAACGGCGCATTTGGTACCGGAAAATTTAACAATGTTTGTGTAGCCAAACTGGCTCTGCAGTCGCTGAATGCTTTTTCAAGCTCTGCATCCCAATCGATTTTTCGTTTGTATTTTTTTTTGAGTCTTTGAAAAGGTTGTGTAGAGGTGCTTGAATTTGTGCGGCGTTAGGAATATGTTTCCTGTAGAAATTTACCATTCCTAGAAACCGGCGGAGTTCAACAATTGTATTCGGCTTTGGATATTGACAGATTGCTTCTACTCTTTCTTTCGGTGGCTGTATACCTTCCGCTGAGATGTGGTATCCTAGGAAGTTTAGCTCGCTAACGCAAAACTCACACTTGGATAAGTTGATACATAGTTTTGCCTCTTTAAGTTTCTGCAGCACCAACTGGACATGCTTGTGATGTTCTTTTTCATTTTCTGAAAATATGAGAATATCATCTAGGTAACAGAAAACAAAGACGATATTTCTGAATGTGATGTCTATGTATCTTTGGAACGTTTGAGTGGCATTTTTTAGCCCAAATGGCATAACGACAAACTCAAAAAGTCCAATTGGCGTACGCACTGCTGTTTTCGCTATATCTTTTTCACACATGCGTATATTGTAATAAGCTTTTTTTATATCAATTTTGGAAAAAACTGCTTTACCATGTAAGCAGTCGACTATGCTATCGAGGTGCGGTATCGGATAGCTATCTGGTTGCGTGTGGGCGTTTAGGGAGCGATAGTCACCGCAGGCTCGCCATCCCCCAGTTTTCTTTTTCACTAAGTGAACTGGGCTTGCCCATGGACTGCTTGATGTACGAATTATACCTAGTTGCAACAATTCATTGAATTCGCTTTTGATGACATTTAGTTTTTCTCCGGAGTAACGGCGAAGTGGCTCTGCAATAGGTCGGCAATCTGTTACAATTTGGTGATTGACGTCCATTGATGTCGAAGGAGTAAATATTAGGCGTTGTCAACTCAACATGCTGCTTAATGAGGTCTTGAAATTTAGATGAGGGGCTTATTGTTGATATGCTGTGCATTTCAGCCTGCCGAACTGTTCCTTTTGTGGTAAGGGATCTTTGTGAATCAACCAGACACTTTGCTCTGAGGTCTATCAGAAGGCCAAAGTGTACCAGAAAATCTGCTCCTATGATAGGTGATTTTACGTTCGCTGTTACAAAGTTCCATTTGAAACTCCTCCGTAAGCCCAAACTTAGTGACAGATTTTTGATACCAAAAGTTTGAATGGTTGAGCCATTTGCTGCAAAAAGCTGAAGGCTATCAGGAGTAAGTGTTGAGTGTTTATGAAAGATGTTCAGTGGTACAATCGAGATGACAGAACCGGAGTCAATTAAAAAGTTAGGATTGTTTTTGCTATCAAAAATGTGCAGTCTTCGTTCTTTGATGCTGATGTCTTGTTCTACGCTGCCATCAGTTGCATCGATAGACGGCAGCGGGATTAGTTTCCCTGCGTGCTTTCAGTAGGTTTGTTGAATTCGCATGGCGCTTGACATTTCCTCGATGCTGCACCAAATCGAATATGGTAGTAACATACTTTTGCGTTTTCACGTAGTCGACTTCTGCTTTGTTCGCTGCCGCGTTCAGCGCTTGAACTACGGCGTTGGTTCATTGTTGCAGCCATGTTGACTGATATTTCGCTTAGTTTTTGAATAATTTAGTTGAAGGAGGTCTCCAACGCCAATAGTCGTGCTTCAAAGGTGTTTTGCTTGGATATGTTTAGAGCTGGCTTCGTTGTCTTGCGGAATGGTTGTAGATGCGACTATGTATGAGGGTGAATTATCTACGATTCGATCGGCTACCTCGGCGAGATTTTCCAAGTCTGTAGACTTGCACGCCAACAATATGCAAAGAACGTTGTTGGGCATTCGCTGCAACCACAATGTTGACAGAGCTTCCTTAGAGACGTTATTGCCGGCCAGATCACGCATTTCCCTCAACAATTGACTGGGTTTCTTATTGAAAAGTTCTATTCCTGTTAGAAGTTTCATCAGCTGCTTCTCCTTGGACTCACTGTAACGAGCAATTAGTTCCTTCTTCAATTTGTCATACTTGCCCGTGTCCGGTGGGTTTCTTGCAACATCTGAAACTTGGCGAAGGGTTTCTGCATCAAGTGCCGTAATTACGGTGTAATATTTTGAGACATCAGATGTGATACGATTTATGTGCAACAAGCCGTCTATTTGCGTGAACCACAGGTCTGGGTCCGATGGCAAAAACTGGGGTAGTCTAATGACACCGACTGCTTCTATCGCGTTGTGTTGGCCCCCTTCTCTAGTGCCCGCTTCTGCCTGTGTTTGCTGTGCTGACCAGGTTGCGTCCGATTTCGGTGTGCCTTCATCTTTGTAAGTGAATTCAGTAGTGGCATCGCGATGCAAGAATATGCTGATTGTAGTTGATGTATACAAGTTGGGGTTACCAATTATGTGGTTCTCGAGTCCACACTTCTGTGTTTTTCCTATTTATTATCTTAATTTCCAAGAAAAACGCTTAACGAAATATTTGGCTTCTTTTCTGTTTCTTTATTTCATCAGAAGGCTTGAAATAGTTCTGTTCGATTTTCTTACATCAAAAAATGTTGCCAGAAGGCTCGTATATTTAAATTAGGTTGCCACATATGTGCTTGTCCAGCACCATCTGCTGGAGCAAAACCGAAACTATTTTGATATTTTTCTGATTGCACAAGCATGCTGAATTCAAAGTAAAAATTATTTTGGGGAGAATTTATTAATCTATATGAATCAATGCCGTGCTTGTGGAGAATTAAGAGTACGGAATATTAACCAATCTTTAATCCAAACACGCTTTTTTCTTTAATGTTTTTCGTTTTCTTTTCAAGACAATAGCCATAATAATTCCTGCACAAATTTTGTCTCCGTCCATAACGATCTTTTTTATACTCTCGCAACAAAGTTGCTAAGGAGAGTATTATAGTTTTGTTCACATAACGGTTGTTTGTAAGTCCTAAAACTAAAAGAGTCAGATATAGGGTTATATATACCAAAGTGATCAGGGTGACGAGTAGAGATGAAATCCGGATGTCTGTCTGTCCGTCCGTCTGTCCGTCCGTCTGTCCGTCCGTCCGTCCGTCTGTCCGTCCGTCCGTGCAAGCTGTAACTTGAGTAAAAATTGAGATATCTTGATGAAACTTGGTACATGTATTTCTTGGCTCCATAAGAAGGTTAAGTTCGAAGATGGGCAAAATCGGCCAACTGCCACGCCCACAAAATGGCGGAAACGGAAAACCTATAAAGTGTCATAACTAAGCCATAAATAAAGATATTAAAGTGAAATTTGGCACAAAGGATCGCATTAGGGAGGGCATATTTGGACGTAATTTTTTTGGAAAAGTGGGCGTGGCCCCGCCCCCTACTAAGTTTTTGTAAATATCTCGGAAACTACTATAGCTATGTCAACCAAACTCTACAGAGTCGTTTTCTTCAGGCATTTCCATATACAGTTCAAAAATGGAAGAAATCGGATAATAACCACGCCCACCTCCCATACAAAGGTTATGTTGAAAATCACTAAAAGTGCGTTAACGGACTAACAAAAAACGTCAGAAACACAAAATTTTACGGAAGAAATTGCAGAAGGAAGTTGCACCCAGGCGTTTTTTAAAAATTGAAAATGGGCGTGGCCTCGCCCACTTATGGACCAAAAATCATATCTCAGGAACTACTCCACCGATTTCAATAAAATTCGGTATATAATATTTTCTTAACACCCTGATGACATGTACAAAATATGAGTGAAATCGGTTCACAACCACGCCTTCTTCCAATATAACAATATTTTGAATTCCATCTGATGCCTTTTCTGTATAATACGAGTACATACATTAGGAACCAATGATGATAGCGGAATAAAACTTTGCAAAAATACGGTATTTGAAAAATATGTAAATGACGTATAATGAAATCTCGATTATCACTTTATCATGCGAGAGTATAAAATGTTCGGTGACACCCGAACTTAGCCCTTCCTTACTTGTTTTCATATACAATATGTAAAAAAATGAATATTGCACCAACATGCTGGTGTAGTGGATGTTTCAAGCTTGTTGGCACCATCAGTTGATTGCGCATCATGCTGGTGTAAGCAGAATAATAAATTTTAAATTAATTTGCAAATATTATTAAAAGGACACCCAGAAGGAAACGTCGTATACCCTATAAAAAATATCAGCATGACGAGCTGAGTTGATTTAGCCGTGTCTGTCTGTCTGTTTGTATACACGCAAACTAGTCCCTCAGTTTTTGAGGTATCGATATGAAATTTGGAACACGTCCCTTTCTTCTAAAGAAGCTGCTGACTTGTAGGAACTGCCGATATCGGACCACTATAGCATGTAGCTGCTTTACAAACATTCTGAATCAAGTTCTTCTTGGGAAGGCTGTTAAAGCTTCAATGGAACCGAACTTTTTTTCCGTTTTTTCTTGTGTTGTAATATAATTTTATACAGGTAAAATATTTTGGCACCCCTTTAGATCTAGCAAATAGCAAGAGATGTCGTATATAATTTTTGGTTGCACTCAAACTGAGCTAGAGGAATTAAAGTCCTTATATATGTATGTAAGTGCATGCCAATGCTAGAAACAAGTATAAATGCAAAAAACCGGATATACGAAGATTTGTTCTTCAAGTCAGAAAAAAATAATAAAAAAAAATAGTGTGGGCTTTTATACTTATATTTGCTTATATGTATCAAATATGCTGATTAGCAATTTAAATATGTATGTATGTTATTGTGTATTAATATTTCTCTACAAAGAGATGTTTCATAACTTTTGTTTGAGTATTATACCTAATTATCATTCTGATTACTACTGCGTAAAACAATAGGAGGCGAGTATGTACTCACCTTAACATAGCGCATCACCCGACGGACATCACCCGATTTGAAGCGCACAAAACCGTGAAGCTGCACAATTGGGGCTAAAGCTTGCATTAACAAAATGCGCTCATTGTATTCGGGGTGAACGGAACAGAGAACCAAAAATGCATTGAGCGCCTAAATGAATGCAATAGAAAAGAAAACAAGAAGACACAATTCGAATGAAGATTAGAAGTGTTAACAACACAACGTTTACACTTCACCAAGCGCTTACGCAGACAACGAATAAAAAAGCTAAGAATATAAGTGCTGCAAAAATCAAAATACGCTTAGAACACATGTAAGTAAATATGCAGAAATTCTCAACAACAACATTCCGAACTGTAACTAAACGCAATTACTACACCTGTGAGTGTCCAATTAGTATTAACTTGTGGAAAGAGGTTGCTTTTTCTATGTGATCCATTATGGCGGGAAGGTCATAGGCACCCATTTCATGGAAGCTGAAACTCCAATAGTCCAGGGTTTTGCTACCGAGTTGCGAGTAACTGCGTGCATATGGAGAGCCTCGAAAATTTGCAAGCCAAACATCGTAGTTGCGGTCGGCCAGCAGAAAGGCTAGTTTTGTTTGAACACAAGTGGAAACTTAAACGAATGTGTATATGCATGTGAGTATACTTATACTTATACTAAAATATGAGTATGAGTGTAAATGTAAATAGTGCAACTTGGGTGACATTCGCCACCTTTTGCAGTGCGAAACAAAGTATTTAGCTGACCTAGACTCTTTCCCGGTCCGAGTAGTGCCCAAGCGAGTGATGATGTCAACAAACCATGTACCAACAAAACCGGCTGATTGCCTGGTTTGGGTATGCGATGCAACAGAAGCTCATAGCCGTCAGCCGTGGTGATGTTATGTAGTTCTACGGCGTATTTGTGCTTCACCAGCCAATCAGCCTTTGTGTATAGAAGCAGAAGTGATGACGCACGCGTTTAAAAAAAATAGCATCAATTGAAAATCTAAAATCGGAGCAGATTTGTACCTAGTCACTCAACCTACCGTTGTCCATTGTGAACGACGCTCAGTTTCCTTATCGTATCTTTCCCCATCGACAATGTCATTCCTGCCGAACTGTGACCACAATAACGGGTTAGCCAAAGACAATTGGAAATGCGGCGCACATGCCGATGTGAAACTAACAACGGAAATATGTTTCCTTTCATTATCCTTGTAGCAAATTAGTAGAAGTAAGGTTTGGAAAAACATTGTTTTAAAATTATAACCACGCATTAGCATCTTCTTTACAAACTGCTTAAAAAATTGTGTACTGAAGATTTGATTGATTTCTCTTGCTCAAAACCGCAACAAGTAATGTACTTTAGGTGCTCGTGGTCAAAAAATAATTAAGTAATGCGATACTTGGCGCTGTTGAATATTGGATCTAGTTTTTCTTCTCAATTAATGTTGAAAATTTGATTACGCAATTTTTATTATGACAATTGTGAACGATGATGTAACAAAATCTACCAAGCAGCAAATGCTACAAAACGTATGTATTTATTTTTCCATCCGCGAACCAACGGATAGAGTCACTATTTGAACTCACAGCACTCAGTGAACCATCTAACAGCATATATCTACTAATCATAATTACTGTTCTGGTAAACTTTCTGTTTAGTAAACAGTACATTAAATATGTCAATGAAATTAATCTAACTCAGTTATTTCTTTTTTTTTTGGACATTTAGAGGGAACTTCATTTGCTTAATATTTATGGCTATAATTATAATATTACAAACAACCTAATTTTCAAGCTATATACTACTCGTATATTTTAAAACTTAAATCGTAATATATACTGGGTAAAACGTCTGCTGACTGAATTTTGCATTTTCGAATGATTCGGACAACCGGACAGTAACCAATCAACGGACTGCCCTTTTGGTCTCTGGTCTTTAATAATGACGAAATAAGTTTTTCTAGTCCTATAACTATGGTAAGCCTAAAGTTAAGATACACAACTGTAATTAGATATAATGAATCGTATAAAGGGGATTTGTGGTTTAAAAATGATTTAAATCAATCGCCCATAAAAACTTTAAAGTACATATTTCACAACTCGCTAGAGTTACATACATATGCATATCAAACAAATCCACTCAAGCAAAACCTTTTCGGGCCATATATCGCATGTGATAGGTGAAATCCAATTTTAACCCCACCCATTACCCATATAAAGATTATGTCGAAAACTACTAAAAATGGCTTTTTCACTCACTCAATAATTATGTCAAAATAATAAGTTTTATAATCAAGACGAAACAGAAGGGTTGCATAGAAGCCAATATCAAGGTTGGCAGTGAGAGTGGCCCGCCCACCTTTATTTTGAATATAAAAAGAATTTTGATACCTTATAATAGAAATTTTAAACCTTATATATGAATTTTAAACGTTCGTATATATCCGTCAATGTATAGATCAATAAGGTATACATCGCTAATGTATAATATTGGGAGCTTTGGCTTCCCTATACCACATACATATGTATAATGATTTTCGTTGATTTAGCAGACTTTAAGACGAATAGAACAGTCAGTCTTCAACATTGATATAGACTTAGGCCTTAGACTTATAGTTTTTTTAATGCGGCTAAGTAAAGTTCTCGTATAGTTAAGTTGCATTTTCAATATTTTAACTTTATTGTTTCTGTAATACATTTGAAATGTAAAAATATTTTCTCTTTTTTTCCCAATAAAGAAGTATATTCTAAATCTAAATTCAGTCACTTTTGACAATAACTATTATGTTAAACCACCAAGAAGCATGTGCGGCTAACCAAAATTTGCGCACTGTAGTAATGAAAGTATTTGATTTCTTCGAATAATTCGTGTTTAATTCTTACTCAACATTTATTTTTAAGGTTTGAAACTCTTTAAAGAATTTTTAGAAATAGAAAAAGTTTCTTTAGGTATTGCCGTCACTGATGTTCCCATGAACTGCTATCGAAATAGAGTTTTTCGGATTTTTCTATGAAAACTTTTTGATCTTACTACTTTAGTTTAATGCTGAAAATATGTGAAATTATATTATACCATTTATAATAATTTCCGTTATGCTAACAAACCTTATTATAATAATGGTTTAGCGTTGAACATGAATGCAGTTCTAGACCTTGGTTTTAATCTCATATCCTTAATATCTTTTTTATGAATTCCGATCCTTAAGGTTTTAGAGTAATATGGGATCAAATAAAGTAACTGATGTTTTATTTATTATTTTACGCAACGATTTGCTTTTTCAGGCAAATCAAATTTGTCTATTATAAACTTCCATAATACTTTTCTCTGTGTGTGTTTGAAATTTCGTTTCATATGTTTTTTTTAAAGGGCCACAGCGTGCCTACATCGTGTCACTTAGTTCAGATACATTAGCATTATAGTTGCGCCCCCGTAAATATTTTGGAGGCAGTTCGGTATTACTGACGGTGGTGGTATCCTTCGCAACGTTGTTTAACTCTTTATTCAGTAGAGCAAATCTGTTTCTATTTAGCGTTGCTGATTTTATTGTATGTACTTGATATTATTTTTATGGTAATGAAGCGGCCAACACAAATCTTAGTTAGTGTTCTTTCTGCACTTGTTATACTCTCGCAACAAAGTTGCCAAAGAGAGTATTATAGTTTTGTTCACATAACGGTTGTTTGTAAGTCCTAAAACTAAAAGAAACAGATATAGGGTTATATATACCAAAGTGATCAGGGTGACGAGTAGAGTTGAAATCCGGATGTCTGTCTGTCCGTCCGTCCGTCTGTCCGTCCGTCTGTCCGTCCGTCCGTGCAAGCTGTAACTTGAGTAAAAATTGAGATATCATGATGAAACTTGGTACACGTATTCCTTGGCTCCATAAGAAGGTTAAGTTCGAAGATGGGCAAAATCGGCCCACTGCCACACCCACAAAATGGCGGAAACCGAAAACCTGTAAAGTGTCATAACTAAGCCATAAATAAAGATATTAAAGTGAAATTTGGCACAAAAGATCGCATTAGGGAGGGGCATATTTGGACGTAATTTTATGGAAAAGTGGGCGTGGTCCCGCCCCTACTAAGTTTTTTGTACATATCTCGGAAACTACAATAGCTATGTCAACCAAACTCTACAGAGTCGTTTTCTTCAGGCATTTCCATATACACTTCAAAAATGGAAGAAATCGGATAATAACCACGCCCACCTCCTATACAAAGGTTATGTTGAAAATCACTAAAAGTTCGTTAACCGACTAACAAAAACCGTCAGAAACACTAAATTTTACGGAAGAAATGACAGAAGGAAGTTGCACCCTGGCTTTTTTTAAAAATTGAAAATGGGCGTGGCCTCGCCCACTTATGGACCAAAAATCATATCTCAGGAACTACTCGACCGATTTCAATGAAATTCGGTATATAATATTTCCTTAACACCCTGATGACATGTACGAAATATGGGTGAAATCGGTTCACAACCGCGCCTTCTTCCAATATAACGCTATTTTGAATTCCATCTCATGCCTTTTCTGTATAATACGAGTATATACATTGGGAACCAATGATGATAGCGGAATAAAACTTTACAAAAATACGGTATTTGAAAAATATATAAATGACGTATAATGAAATCTCGATTACCATTTTATCATGCGAGAGTACAAAATGTTCGGTGACACCCGAACTTAGCCCTTCCTTACTTGTTATTTATGTTTTTATACTTTTGTGTTGCTTTTGACACCTAACGATTCAACGTATCACCTGAACCTAATCGAGATAGATATAGGGTTATATACATATATGTATATAAATAATCAGGATGACTGTAACTTGAGTAAAAATTGCGAAGTCTTGATGAAACTAAACTTCCTTGGCAGAAAGGTAAGGCGAATTTCGTAAATGGACCACTCGTAGATCGCATCACTACCACACCTACAAAACACCATTAATCGAAAATGATATAGAACTGTAATTTGGCACAGGGGATCGCAGTACCAAGGGGCACCAGTGGGCTAAAAGCTTTGAAAAAGAGGGCGTGGCCCATCGTAAATATCTCTCAAATCACTTAAGTTACAATAACCAAATTCGTTCACAATAAATCAATTTAGCACCCTTTCAGCGGCGTAAAAATGGATGAAATCGGAAGGTAACCCCGCCCACTATCCATATCGTTATAAAAACTAACAAAAGTTCGGCAAATCAATAACTAAATACGTCAGAGACTAAAAAATTTTACACTCTTGATGGTATGAGAAGGATCCATAGGAGCTGGGTAAATCACTTATCTCGGGACTCACTTATCTCCGATGCTATGTCACGGTGCGTTAATGGGCGAAAGCGGACGAAAATCACGACTACTTCCCATATAGCACAATTTTAACCCAGCTGTTTTTTTCAAGAGGCAGAGACCATAGAGTATGCCACCTTATGACAAAAAATGTTCAAGTCCAACAAAAACTGTTCAAGCCTCTAGGTATCGATTATGTACCCCAGTACTAAGAAGAGAATATCCTTTCCTTATAGTAGTATATCTGTGTGTCAAAAATAGGTTGAATCGGCTTAATAGTTCCCATCTACCCAATATAAAGGTTTTCTAACTTCCGGGTGACTTTATACCGGCTATATCTAAAAATTTGAATTGCAAAACATACTCAATACAATTTTTTCCAGCTGACTTTTGTATTTTTTCGAGCAATTTGGACAACTTTCAGCGGGCATAAATTGAAGTCCGAGTGTCTGCCTGTCTAACCATTAGCCAATATGTGAGTTATCCCAATGAAAATGAAAGAGCGCTATTTACTGATAATAGTGAACTTTTGAGCCTAAAGTAGCTAGAATTGTATATCCTAGCCTCAATATAAATAATATTAAAATTTTCGAACATCCCGCTGACTTCACTCCATGATTGGTGATAGTATGTGAGGTACCTTAATGAATCTTAAGCCAACACAAATAAAATCGTTTCGATACTACCCACAACTCCGATATACATACTACATATGTATGTATGGCATAATGATTTTCGTTTTTCTAACTAATCTTATGTCCAATATGTCGGTCAGTGTATGAGTTACATATAGATTATATTCATATATAATATTGTTTGGAACCCGATCCTCTGGCCTTTCCTGGTTTTGATTCTTGTAAGTTGCAGTATAAAATGTGCGGTTGCACCCGAACTGAGCCCCTCCTTACTTCTTTTGCTTTCTTTTCTTTAACTTTTGAGTAATAATCACGGAGCGTGACCGTACACTTTGAGAGCACCTCCTATAGCACCCAGATAGTATTTTTTTCGTTCGTAAAGAATTCATCCATTTCTGTATTCATTAGTACTTTAATTACTTTCTTCGGGCAAGTCCATCAAAGCTTCAGAACAATTAACATTCATTTTTATACTGTCAATCGAAAAAATGGCTGTAATATTTAAAAAACCATTAATATTTTCGTGTGGTTTTGTGGTAATGTTGACCACTTGCTCAGAATCCCATTTTACTTCCTTCCCAACTTAACACTTATCAGAATAAATCGCAATAGATATATTTTTTACTTTCCCTCATTGAGCGGTTATATGCTGTTGGGACCCATTCATATCGGGCAGTAGGATTCATCTATTTTCTCAACTCGTTGTTGGACAGTCACGTGATACAGACGTCTTCTGGAATTTCGGTAGATTTATTTAAATAGTGCATACTTTTAGGCAATTGAGATGTGTTGAATGCAAAATATTAAATTTGTTTGTGGTTTAGCACTGATTTTTAATAAAATTGGTCTAGACGTTGGTCCAAACCTCATACGGATATACCTAACATAATCAATTCCAATTCTCTGGCTGACTTTTTCCTCATCAATTCAAAATATAAAATTTTGCCTCTTTCGTTGAGTTTATATCACAAATGTACATACATACATATGTACATATATCTCATTTGAAGATGTTGTTAATATAATTTTAGCTGACGCGAACAAAACCATAGCAATAAAGTAAATAATCTTTAATATAAGTTAAGAAGATGCTTTGATTTCAGTTAATTCACAATTTCTTCGAATATTGAAGTTGAATCCTTTCACTGCAACATGTTACTGCACAGTATTATATTTTTATACCCTGAACATGGTACATTAAGTTTGCCATGAAGTTTGTAACACCCAGAAGGAAGCGTAGGAAACCCAATAAAGTATATACATATATAAATGATTAGTATGTTGAGCTGAGTTGATTTAGCCATGTCCGTCTGTCTGTCTGTATATATACGAACTAGTCTCTCACTTTTTAAGACATCGTTTTAAAATTTTGCAAACGTCATTTTCTCTTCAAGAAGCTGCCCATTTGTCGGAACTGCCGATATCGGACCACTATAACATATAGCTGCCATATAAACTGAACGATCGGAATCACGTTCTTGTATGGAAAACTTTCACATTTGACAAGATATATTCACGAAATTTGGTATAGATTATTTTATAAGAAAACAATATAATCTCCGAAGAAATTGTCCAGATTGGTTAACTATTGCATATACAAACCATACAAACTGAATTATCGGAATCAAATGCTTGCATGGGAAACTTCTTCATTTGACGATATATCTTCAAGAAATTTAGTATGAGTTATTGTTCATAGAAATAATGTAATATCCGATGAACTTTCGCCTTTGACGGGGTATCTTTACGAAATTCGACATGGATTACTGCTTAAAGTAATAATATAATCTCCGAAAAAATTGTTCAGATTGGATTACTATAGCATATAGCTTCCATACAAACTGAAAACATAGTTATTATACTGAAAGAAATGCACCTGTGAAGGGTATATTAACTTCGGTGCAGCCGAAGTAAACGTTTTTTCTTGTTGCAACATATTATAATACAACGTTTTTTCAGCACCTGAAGGCACTTGATTTTTGCGGGTTGCAAGAGTATGCATCGGTAGCTGAATTTGCAAAAAAACTAAGCGCGGGGTGTGATGAAGCGGCTGTTTTTGGAAATAACAGGAACAACTGCAAGGGCCTCCGGAAGACTACAGAGAGGGAAGACCGGTTGATTGTTCGAAAAGCTTTGCAAGTTCGTACCGCAACTTCTGAAAGCATTTTAAAAGCAGTTAGGGACTGTGGCGTGGAAATTTCGAACCGTACTTTGAGTAGACGTTTTTACGAAAATGAACTGAAGTGCAAGAGGCCTGCTAAAAAGCCGAAATTAACACAGCTGATGCAGAAAATACGTGTTTTATGGGCTAAGCTGCATAGAACCTATGACGCTACCTATTGGAGCAAGGTAATTCACACATTTTCATTACATTCTTAATTTTTCCTTAATTAAAGCAGACATATTTAATTTTTTTATTTTTAAGTTTTTTATAGGTCATCTTTAGCGATGAATGCCGTCTAGAGGCCGTCACCCAAGTGGAAAATTATAAACGGAGGAGGAAAGGAGAACGATTTTCTGAAGCTTGCATTATTCCTGGAGTAATCATCCTCCTTCAGCTATGGTTTGGAGCTGCATTTCAGACGAAGGACCCGGCCCAATTCACTTCGTCGAAGGCACTATGCACTCTGACCAATACATAAATGTTTTGGAAAATGTTTTTTTGCCATATTTGGAAAGGCTAGGGTATCCGGCAAGCGACTACACGTTTATGCAAGATGGTGCTCTTTGCCATACCTCCAGAGCGAGCATGAATTGCATTAATTCATTGAACTTGGATGTGCTGCCATGGCCAGGGAATTCCCCCGACTTAAACCCAATTGAAAATTGTTGGGCATATCTGAAACGCAAGGTTTCCCTACGAAAAAACACAATATTGCAATTCTCAAAACAGCATCAAAGACGTATTTGAAAATGATGTTGATTTGCATACAAAAATAAAAAATTGCATTCGTAGTATGCCTAATAGGATCGCAGCCGTATTAGCGAATAAGGGTAGTGTTACCAAGTATTAAATATATTTGCAATTAGCGAAGACAAAAAAATATCATTGTTGCATCAATAAAGCCGAATTAAGTTAAATTACGAGCGATGGTTTAGTTCTTATTGCTGATCAAACTCGAAACTGTTCGAAAATATTGCCCGTTCGTAATTCGATGGCCAGGCACTGTAGTCGAGTTAATAACAGCGCGCCCGTCGTTTTTTCTTTTCGCTACGTGGCGTCAATTGGCCACACGCCAAGCGAAGCCAGGTCTCTCTCCACCTGGTCCTTCCAACGGAGTGGAGGTTTTCATCTTCCACTGCTTCCCCCGGCGGGTAATGCGTCGAATACTTTCAGAGCTGGAGTGTTTTCGTCCATTTGGACCTAGCCAGCGTAGCCGCTGTCTATTAATTCGCTGAACTACGTATGTCACTGTCGTCGTATATCTCATACAACTCACCGTTCCATTGAACGCGATATTTGCCGTACCCAACGCGTAAAGGGACCATAAATCTTTCTCAGAACTTTTCTCTGGAAAACTCGTAACGTCGACTCATCAGTTGTTGTCATCGTCCATGCCTCTGCACCATACTTATAGCAGGAATAATGATTGACTTACAGAGTTTTGTTTTTGTTCGACGAGAGAGGACTTCACTTCTCAATTGCCTACTTAGTCCGAAATAGTACCTGTGGGCAAGAGATATCCTGCGTTGGATTTCGAGGCTAACGTTTTTGTTGGTTTTGATGCTGGTTCCTAAATAGACGAAATTATCTACAACTTCGAAGTTATGACTGTCAACAGTGGCTTGAGTGCCTAGTAGGGAGTGCGATGACTGTTTATTTGATGACAGGAGATAGAAGTATTTCGTCTTGTTCATCTCGTTCACCTCAAGACCCATTAGCTTCGCTGCCTTATCCTTTCTGTAGAAATCAGAACTAAGGGCACGGTTGATAAGGCCAATGATGTCAATATTATCAGCATACGCCAGCAGCTGTCTTTTATAGAAAATGGTACCTTCCCGGTTTAGTTCTGCAACTCGAATTATTTTCTCCAGTAGAAGGTTGAAAAAGTCACACGGAAGCCTCAACCCATTTGGGGATGTTTCGTCGTGGAGGCTGAATTTACCGACCGTAGTGCCAAATATACCTTCTTTGCCCACCCTGGCGTTAAAGTCGCCAAGCACGATTTTGACATCGTGGCGGGGGCAGCTCTCATAAGCGCGCTCCAAGCGCTCATAGAAGGCATCTTTGGTCACATCGTCCTTCTCCTCCGTCGGGGCGTGGGCGCAAATCAGCGATATGTTGAAGAATCTCGCTTTGATGCGGATTGTGGCTAGACGTTCATTCACCGGAGTGAATGATAGTACTCGGCGACGGAGTCTCTCTCCCACCACGAATCCAACACCAAACTTGCGCTCCTTTATATGGCCACTGTAGTAAATGTCACAAGGACCTACTCTTCCCTGTCCTTGTCCCGTCCATCGCATTTCTTGGACGGCGGTGATGTCAGCCTTTATTTTCGCGAGGACATCAACCAGCTGGGCAGCGGCACCCTCCCAATTAAGGGTCCGGACATTCCAGGTGCATGCCCTCAAATCTCGTAGTCCTTATTTCGTTTGCCATGGTCGTCATCAAAAGGGGGGTTTCTCTTCCGAGGCTGTCGCTTTCTTTCTCATTGGGGTGCTTTTACGTGGCGGGTCCCAAACCCAGCGCACAACCCTAAGCAGGGATGTTTCGCCTTCTCACATGTAGCTCGCCTTCGAACGGATGTTCTTAGGCTACCCAGAGGATACTTGGTCAAAGACCGGAAGTTGTGAGCTGCTTGAGCCATGTGTAAAAGAATCGTTTCTGGCCACTCCCAAGTGAATGGCGATCAGAGAACTTTCCTCACTTGCGTGAACTTCTACACATGACTCCATCCTCCATATACAGTTCAAAAATGGAAGAAATCGGGTAATAACCACGCCCACCTCCCATACAAAGGTGATGTTGAAAATCACTAAAAGTGCGTTTACCGACTAACAAGAAACGTCAGAAACACTAAATTTTACCTATGAAATGGCAGAAGGATGCTGCACCCAGGTTTTTTTTAAAAATTGAAAATGGGGGTGGCGTCGCCCAATTATGGACCAAAAACCATATCTCAGGAGTTAATCGACCGATTTCAATGAAATTCGGTACATAATATTTTCTTAACACCCTGATGACATGTACGAAATATGGGTGAAATCGGTTCACAACCACGCCTTCTTCCAATATAAAGCTATTTTGAATTCCATTTGATGCCTTCTCTGTATAATACGAGTATAAACATTAGGAACCAATGATGATAGCGGAATAAAACTTTACAAAAATACGGTATTTGAAAAATATGTAAATGACGTATTATGAAATCTCGATTATCACTTTACCATGCGAGAGTATAAAATGTTCGGTGACACCCGAACTTAGCCCTTCCTTACTTGTTAACCTTACTTTTGACGTGTAGATCGTCCATGAAAACTAGCACGGTTTGGGGATTTATTTTTTTGTGTTCATTTAAAAAATGGAATTAATATGAATAAGAATAAGAAATATAAATATGAATTTGAATATTTAAAAAAATAATTTACGGTCAAGTGTTCTTAATTTGGGGTTTACTACTTAATTTACTATTATAATTTCTATTTCCAACAGAATTACGACCCAAAAAACATCACGTATCTTCTACGAGAATGATTGTTTCAAATGGCTGACTTTTTGCCGAACAAGATTATATACATAGTTACATATATGGGGAGTTAGCGGGGTTAGCTTCCGATTTCATTAATTTTCACACTGTCGGTAGGAGGTTGTATAATATTAGCGCTGAGCAAATTTGGTTGTTCTCGCTTTATTAGGTTGAGAGATATGTACATAGATTAAAGTTATTAGAGGGCGAGGCCACGCCCACTTTCTCAACATTTTGTGCCCACTGGTGCCCCTGCTCCTGCGTCAAATTACAGTTTTATATCTTAATTCAGTGCTTAGTTATGGCATTTTATACGTTTTCGGTTAATGGTGTTTTGTGGGCGTGGTAGTGGTCCGATACTGTATAATAAGGAATCCGTTTGTTTTTACTCAAGTTACAGCTTGCATGAACGGACGGATGGACAGACAGACAGTCATCCGGATTTCAACTGTTCTCGCCATCCTGATCATGTATATATCTTCTTCTTATATATACATATGTATGTATATATAGCCCTATATCTATCTCCATTATTTTTAGGTGATACATACAAACATTGGGTGAACAAAACTATTATACTCAGTAGCAACATGTTGCAAACTATAAAAAAGAAACATAGACATCAAATATTCGCAAGTCAAATGCATATTTCACTTTCTTGAATATATCGTACTTTGTTCATACCTTTTCTACCCGCATAAGAACATTTACTCTATATATTGATTTCCGACTTTCCACCTGACTTTAAATCGATTATAATAGTAAAAAGGTGTGACATAAAGTGAGTACGTTTTCTTAAAAGTAGTGAAATTATGTTAGTGGTTTGACCCTCAATTGGGTTAAAGTGTTGTCGAATTTCAGGTTTTTTGGTATTACGGTTTTAAGTAGGGTTGACTAGAGTATTACAAAATTTCAACTGCTGCAAAGAGCAAGAGAATCGAACTTTATTGAAATTATTTATTATTCATGAAAAAATATTAATATAAAACTGGGTAAAAAGAGCTTTTCTATTTATAATTTCAAACTATTTTAATCAGTTATTATGTACAAATCCATAGGAAGGTGAAAGTTTTGTTGAGAATGTGGACTAAAATACCGAAGCTGCACTAGAGAAGCTACAAGTACGAACCAGTAAAAAAAATAAGGGACCTTGTGAAGGGTTTCGAACATAAAATCTACAGTTTAGATAAAATTAAAGTTTTGAAGCGTTTTGCTCCCTTCAGTCATTGGAGTTTTATCGACAAATATAGTGTTCTGCGAAAGCAGAAATAACAACAAAACAGTAAAATCTGCAAACGCTATTTACACCACTAATGCTTCGACTAGGATAAAAATAAACATTACAACTTATCGGATCTCTATAACCAAACCCAATGAACACAAGATTCTCTTAGGAGACGATTAAGGGTTCTTACCGGTTTTATCAGGCTAAGTACGGCGGTAGTGACATCAACAGAGGCTACCAATCAAAGTACACAAGTCCTAAATATAGAACTGTAAACCTCTAAAGTTACCATGAGAATCAACTAGAAACACAGGTAGCCAAAAGTGAGGTGTAATTGAAAAAAAATCTTAATATCAATTGAGGAAACGTCGGTACCAGAAGGCTGCAGCAGCCAGAAGATGAACCGTTCCCAAAATGAATCGTTGAAAACTCTGTCCAAACTCAACCAGGGGGGAGTCGAGGTGAAAATACCTTCATTTATGTGGCAGGGGACAGTCTCCAGGTGTCTTACATAGACGAAAACTTCTTCTCGCTAAACACCATTCAGGAGAGATGAGTGGAGAACGAAGTGAGATTGTCGAGTGTAGTATTAGTACATAATCGACAATCCGGCGAGTCTTCGCTCGGAGTTTAACACCTCAGCTGAGTTGTCCTTGTACTGTTGTCCTTGTACTCGCACCCCTGTAGAGAAGTCAGGCGAAAAACTCTTGCATAAACCTGATGAACAATCATGTTTCCGAAATATACGAATGACAGCTAATTAAGGAGGAGAAGCCGACTAAATCAGGCAGAACGTTTGAATGATGTGTTTTGAATTTGCTCACATATGAAAAAATAACGCTATTCCAAAAGTGTTGATCAGACTTTTGGTATTCTTTAGCGATGGCAGCCTATTTACGTTGATTTTTTTTGGAAACAAAGGGCTTTTTCTTAATATTTCGGCCATGGCAACTTTTAGAATACAATACGCGACGAATCATTTGAGCATTATGTACATTCCTTTACCATTTCGTTTTCAATTTCACTTTTTATTTTTGGAGCACGGTGTTCCGTGTCATTAAATACCTGAGGACGTCCAGTATTTTTGGAGGATTGGAGCTGGATTTTAAATTGGGCACAGTTTTCAAATAATTTAAAACTACAGGTGAGGTGTATACTAACTTAAGTGATTCACAGTATATCAAAATATAAAAACGTAGCGTAAATATGTACCTCCATATGTCCCTCAATATGCTATTTGTAAAAAATCAAACCATTCACTCAAGAGACAAAAGAAGCGGCGACGCACCATCACGCATATTTTCTAAGTATTTCATATTGGTCTTTCATAACTCTGTGCTGCACAAGGAAGTCTTCCGCAATTGCTCGAGGATGACTAAATGATTTTTAAATAAAATGAATTGAGTAAAAAGGTTTCAATAAAATTGAAAAAAAAAACAACATGGAAACTGGAAATCCTTGCATCCACCTGTATTTTTTTTAATTGCCATTTATATGAACTCCTTTACTACTTCTATATGTATGTTCTATGTACACCCCATATAATGCTTATATATGTATGTACTTAATATACTATTTCTTAGATTTTCGATTCAGCCCATTTTATGTATATAAATACGACGCTATGAAAATACAGCCCAATCGAAAAATCGTAGTATTTCAAAAGAACATAAGTCAATTTTCAATAATTAAGCACTGCAAAATGAAGAAAAGTGTCAACATAGCCGACATAAGGTGTGTTTTATTTCACCATCACAAGCTAATATGTAGATCAAATAAAACGCTCTTAGCCTATTTGATTTTTCGCTTAAAAACGAAGTGTGTTGGCAATGCGGACGGGAACAGTCAGCTGATATTCAATTTGTTTCAAAATGTCTGACTTGGAGAAAAGTTTAGTTTGAGTTTTTAAATTTGCAAACGGGATACTAAATTACTGTATAAATATATTTATTTTGTTCATTTGATAATATTAGTACAAAAAAGTATAACAAATGTTCATATTTGTATTAATTTTAACTTAAACAAAACACAAAATTTTGTAATCTTGGTTTGCTTACATTTTTATCTGTCAAAATGAACTTTATCGTTATTGCCAACTCCTTTCTTTTAGAAATATCGTAGCTATTGTGAATGAAAAAAAGCAATGAACTGGCAGTCCCTCTAGTACAATATACAAGCTATTAGTCTAACCGTGCGATTCTGTAATGTGAGACAGTCTCAAGTCTCTAAATTTGAGATTTTTAGTTAGAGACAATTTTTGAGACTTGAGACGATTTTGATTTTTTTAAAAATTTGCGAGTCTCTCAACTGAAAACGAACAGGTCTGACCATCTGACACATTTTATTACTTAGAGATGTATATAAAACCTGAATGAAAAAATACTGTCGATAACAAACATTAAATTATTTTTAACGCAGTAAAAAAGATGAATTACCAATAAAAATAAAAATAAAATGTTGTATTTGAAATAAGATGAAGCTAAAAGTTATGTGAAATTGATTTTTTTTTTACTTTTACCTGATTGAGTTTTGTATAAAACATAAACACCAACAATCGATTATCTGTGATGATCTCTATAAGTGAATTGTCAATACATTCAAAATGGAAAACAAAGGTAAGTAAACGTTAAATTAAATATGTGATGTTATATTCTTTAACTTGTACATATATAATTAACTGTTACAATTTCAGAATCCTTGCGTACAACAAAAGAGCAAATTGAATGCTACTTAGCATTTCTAGAGCTTCACCCTGAAATGAAGCTCCACAAGAACGATCCCACGCCTCCCAAAAGGTTAGAAGAGCTGTGGATCAAACTTGCTCAACAGCTAAACGCTCTAAAGGGTCCATCACGTTCGCCTACCAAATGGAAGGAGGTAAATCTTTACATACATATACACTTATATATATATGTATATATTTCAATTGTAATAAATATCTTGTTTATTTTACAGTGTTTAAACCAGGGCAAGAGAGGCAAAAGTAAGTAGGATATTGACAGGCGGAGGACCAATGCAGGAAATTCAATCCTCCGAGTTGGAAGAGCGGGCGATGGAAACACTGGGGAGGACCGTGGTTGATGGGCTGCCTGATGTCCCAACTATTGGAGTAGAGGTATGATTAAATAAAATCTTTGCGTATATGTTTATAAACATTTTTTTATTAGTAAATAAAATGGAATGTTTTCTTTTTTCGTTTAGAACGACATTATAATCAATCTAGATCCGCAGAGTCCGACAGTAAGTGAGATGCCATCAACGTCACGTTCTCGAAGGCAGACTTCTCAGGAAATGTTTGCTGACATGATGGCTACAATGAAGAAGAGGAGCGAAGAAGAGGCAAAATTTAGAGAGACATCGCAACAATGCTTCCAAAATGTTGCGGACTCTTTGAACAATATGGCATGTGCTATTTTAAAACTATCGGAAGCTGTTTAAAAAAAAAAAATTAATAAAATATTTGTTTAAGTTAAAAAGATATTTTTAAGTTGTTCTTAGTAATGTTTATAATGTACATACACACCAAAGAATATGTTTATGTTAAATTATTTTTAAGTTGTTCCTATTAATGTATATAATGTGCATACATATAAAAGAAAACTGAATAAGTTAAATGATTTTTATGTTCGTATTAATGATTGTTATGTACATACATATAAAAGACTGAATAAATGAATTTATTAATTTTTTGTGAAAATATAAATGAAATATTTATTTGTAAAGATATTTATTTACAAAGATTGTGTGAGAGAGTTTAAGCAGTTACGTCGTGCATTTATTCCTGCAGTGTAATACTGATTTGTTTGAGCTGGAGAATTATCAAGGAAGGAAGAGTCCTCAAAATTTTCCATGTCGATTTCATCGAAGTCACAAATACCATGTTTTTGCAAAATGTTGTGGAAAATTGAGCAAGTATAAACTAAGAACGCGGCGTTTGAGGGTGTATACCTCAGTACTCGCTCTTTAGATAAGCAACGGAAACGAGACTTTAAAATACCAAAGGCTCTTTCAATTATGTTCCTGGCCTTTATATGGATTCTGTTATAAAGAACTTCATTTGGTGCAGATGGGTTTGATATAGGAGTCAAAAGCCATGGCTCTAGTGGATATCCTGAGTCACCTAGAAGCCACTTAAATGAACCAGCAACATGTTCCCTTATTAATTTTATTCTGGCCGGCGATGTTCTCCAAATTCCGGAGTCATGGCATGAGCCAGGAAAACGAGCATTTAAATGGCGAAAAATAAATTTGTCGTCACAAATCTAAAATTCATATATACATATATTAATTATATTAAATTAATAATTTAACCTACCGCTTCTACGTTAATACTATAGTAACCCTTTCGGTTCATGTATTCATGTGGAATAGCGTTAGACGACGAAGACGGTGCAATTATAGCAACATGGGTGCAGTCAATAGCACCAATCACTCCTTTTATTCCAAACTTATTATGGAAACTAGAAATATATTTATGTTTTGATATATATACAATACTTACCTTTCTTCATTTTCATATGTTTCTAAAATTAACAAAAAAGCTGCGACTTCTTCGTCCATTGCTTGTTTTCTCTTTTCTTAATACGTTTGTGACCTGCTTATTACCAGCTGACAAAATTTGAGACAATGTTTTGAGACTAGAGACTGAGACTGTTTAGTGAATAGTAACTAGTCTCAAATTGAGACTTTACCTCAAAATGTGTCAAATAGAGACTAGAGACTGGTTACAGAATCCCCCTATAAGAGTCAGTGAATGGCAGAGTGCATGTATTTTACCAAAGATGATATTTTGTTCGGTGACTCTTCTATACATACCTTAGATGAAATGGGGAACAGCTAAGACTAGCGAAGGTAGCTATGACGTCACCCAGGTAAGACAGGTACGTAAATCAGACCAAGTTCGCAAGTATTTTAACAAAGCTGACGTTTGGTCACAACAAATAATATGGTAAATATAACCAGAAAAATAAATGGCAGACAATTTTTTCGGTTATACCCTCGTGGCAGACGTTATTGGAAATTTGCAAAAAAAAAATTTCGAAAGTATTTTAACAAATCTGATTTTTATATATGTTATTTGTAATAGTATTATTAGTTTATTTTTCAAACGGCAGACGTTTTCTCCGGTTATAATACTCCGGCAGACGACAATATATATTGACAGTGTGATTATATGTACCTACTGTGATTACTTCTATTTCGATAATTTCTGCATGGAAAAAGATATATTATGAAAAATATGAGAACAAAATTATATTTACTACTTTATTATAATGAATGGGGAAGATGGGTTGTTTATAAATCAATAATAATAACTATTATAACAACATTCACTTAATTGGTAATAATAAAAATATGTTTCTAGTTTTTATTGATATATTTTTATATATAAATTTTCCATCGTATTATGATTCGTCAATTTCGTCGTCGGAATCATTACTATTGTCATAATGCTCATCATCTTGGTCATCTTGTTCATCATCTTCGTTGTCGTCTGGAAAATTATGTATAAATGTTCCAACTGAACAATTTGAATATAAAATAGCATATAGTAAGTATAATAAAATTACCTGGTATATCTTGAATAAGATCACTATCTAAACATGGTAGCTGGTCTCCCTTAAACCAATTGAACACGTATGATGTATCTTGTTGTTTCCAACCATATTCTAGTGGGTTTAACATCGTCGGATTTTTCTGTGAAGCATTTTTCCAGATACTGGAAATGTAATGAGCACTCAAGAATTGTTGGTAAAGTTCAGCTTTACGTGCAGGTATTGAACTAGCGTCAAAGTTTACAACTTTTTTATTAAAGTTTGCATTTAAGTCAGATGCTTTGTAGCTACTGACAACTAGTTGAAAACGACTATCATTAACGTCTTTGGTTTTCTTGGTGTTATACATGTGGCAAGTAAATTCTTGAATAACATTAATCAGATAGTCTAGCATATCCGGAGTTAACTCAGCGTACAACTTGTACATATTATTTAATTCTAATTCGAAGTATTCGTATTGGGGATTTTGAATTATTCAAATCCATATTACCGAAAATTAATAACTTGTTCTTCGTTTGTAACCCCCAAATTTCAGCACGTCAACGTTGGGCTAGAAGCCACGATATACACTCTTCTATCATCTCTCATGTTTTGGGACAGGTTAGATTGAGCAAAGAGCAAGATATCACTGCAGATTTGAAAGCGCACAATATAAAGAAAAGCTCACAAAAACTCGATAAATTTATAAAAACTTTTGATCAATGCATGAATCGCTTTAATCTTGAGTTGCCGACAAATCAGTTGTTTAATATTGCATCTGGTAAGCAGCGACAATGCAAGTCGAAGTGTTTCTGTTGAACGTGGAAAAGATTGCTGTGAACAACGAGAATTATTTTTGTCGGAGTGTTCCTCGAATGTCAATCGATTCAACAAAACAATTAAGAAAAGACCGCTACATAATTTTGCTAGCCAAATAGAAAAACGTAAATCAATCAAAGTGGGTGGAAAGCTCAAGAAATAAAAATACAGGGAGATCTATTTGGTCGCATGCTAAGGATATCAATGGATCATAAAATCGATGTAATAACAAGTAAGGAAGGGCTAAGTTCGGGTGGCACCGAACATTTTATACTCTCGCATGGTAAAGTGATAATCGAGATTTCATTATACGTCATTTACATATTTTTCAAATACCGTATTTTTTGTAAAGTTTTATTCCGCTATCATCATTGGTTCCTAATGTATATATGTATTATACAGAAGGCATCAGATGGAATTCAAAATAGCTTTATATTGGAAGAAGGCGTGGTTGTGAACCGATTTCACCCATATTTCGTACATGTCATCAGGGTGTTAAGAAAATATTATATACTGAATTTCATTGAAATCGGTCTAGTAGCTCCTGAGATATGGTTCTTGGTCCATAAGTGGGCGGCGCCACGCCCATTTTCAATTTTTAAAAAAAGGCTGGGTGCAGCTTCCTTCTGCCATTTCATAGGTAAAATTTAGTGTTTCTGACGTTTTTGGTTAGTCGGTTAACGCACTTTTAGTGATTTTGAACATAACCTTTGTATGGGAGGTGGCCGTGGTTATTATCCGATTTCTTCCATTTTTGAACTGTATGTGGAAATACCTGAAGAAAACGACTCTGTAGACTTTGGTTGACATAGCTATAGTAGTTTCCGAGATATGTACAAAAAACTTAGTAGGGGGCGGGGCCACGCCCGCTTTTCCAAAACAATTGCGTCCAAATATGCCCCTCCTAATGCGATCCTTTGTGCCAAATTTCACTTTAATATCTTTATTTATGGCTTAGTTATGACACTTTATAGGTTTTCGGTTTCCGCCATTTTGTGGGCGTGGCAGTGGGCCGATTTTGCCCATCTTCGAACTTAACCTTCTTATGGAGCCAAAGAATACGTGTACCAAGTTTCATCATGATATCTCAATTTTTACTCAAGTTACAGCTTGCACGGACGGACGGACGGACGGACAGACGGACGGACGGACAGACGGACGGACAGACAGACATCCGGATTTCGACTCTACTCGTCGCCCTGATCACTTTGGTATATATAACCCTATATCTGACTCTTTTAGTTTTAGGACTTACAAACAACCGTTATGTGAACAAAACTATAATACTCTCGTTAGCAACATTGTTGCGAGAGTATAAAAATTTTGTCATCATCATCACATCTGTGCCATTAGCTTTGTGCCATTTAGATGGTGTAATCTACAAAACTGATAAATCAGCACTTGCTAAAGCTTTAGAAGCTAATATTGAGCAAAATCCGCCACGGTTTTCTAATGTCTACGTTGTTGATGGTTTTCCATTTTACATTCCATGTAAGAAGTGCCAAAAACGTCTGGTAATATTACTAAAAATTTTTTTGCAAATTTGTTTTCTACCAATAAGGAGGCTTTAATAGATTTTTTCACAGTTCATTGGGCTAGCAGTGAAGTCCTTTCGTTCCTTGGGACCAAATTAATACATCTCAACTTTCGCGACTGTTATTCCTACAAAGTGAATCATGAAATTGTTGAATCGAGTTTTGTTGATGATCTCTCCTGTCCTTTACACGAGGAAGCCGATAGTAAAATTATCATGTATGCAGTATTCTCGACGAGTCAAATATCGTCATTGAGGTTCTAATACAGATATATTAATTACAATGCTTGGCAATATGGTTCACTTAAAAAATGGGTTGTCTCATATTTGGATGCTTACTGGGACTGGAAACCATGAAAGATTTATTGATATTCCTAAAATTTACGACCTGCACAGTGAATTATTGACAAAGAGCTTGATTGGTTTTCACGCTTTCACGGGGTGTGACTTTAACCCTGCTGTTTTATAAAGGTAAAAAAAGACCTTTCACCTTGTAAAAAAAATGTTGAATTTCAAAAAGGTTTTAAAAGTTTAGGAAACGCTGAGGTAACCCCAGATACGCTAGACTATCTGTTTAATGTTATTCAAGAATTAACTTGCCACATGTATAACACCACGAAAACCAAAGACGTTGATGATAGTCGTTTTCAACTAGTTGTCAATAGCTACAAAGCATCTGACTTAAATGCAAACTTTAATAAAAAAGTTGTAAACTTTGACGCTAGTTCAATACCTCCACGTAAAGCTGAACTTTACCAACAATTCTTGAGTGCTCATTACATTTCCAGTATCTGGAAAAATGCTTCACAGAAAAATCCGACGATGTTAAACCCACTAGAATATGGTTGGAAACAACAAGATACATCATACGTGTTCAATTGGTTTAAGGGAGACCAGCTACCATGTTTAGATAGTGATCTTATTCAAGATATACCAGGTAATTTTATTATACTTACTATATGCTATTTTATATTCAAATTGTTCAGTTGGAACATTTATACATAATTTTCCAGACGACAACGAAGATGATGAACAAGATGACCAAGATGATGAGCATTATGACAATAGTAATGATTCCGACGACGAAATTGACGAATCATAATACGATGGAAAATTTATATATAAAAATATATCAATAAAAACTAGAAACATATTTTTATTAATACCAATTAAGTGAATGTTGTTATAATAGTTATTATTATTGATTTATAAACAACCCATCTTCCCCATTCATTATAATAAAGTAGTAAATATAATTTTGTTCTCATATTTTTCATAATATATCTTTTTCCATGCAGAAATTATCGAAATAGAAGTAATCACAGTAGGTACATATAATCACACTGTCAATATATCTATATTGTCGTCTGCCGGAGTATTATAACCGGAGAAAACGTCTGCCGTTTGAAAAATAAACTAATAATACTATTACAAATAACATATATAAAAATCAGATTTGTTAAAATACTTTCGAAATTTTTTTTTTGCAAATTTCCAATAACGTCTGCCACGAGGGTATAACCGAAAAAATTGTCTGCCATTTATTTTTCTGGTTATATTTACCATATTATTTGTTGTGACCAAACGTCAGCTTTGTTAAAATACTTGCGAACTTGGTCTGATTTACGTACCTGTCTTACCTGGGTGACGTCATAGCTACCTTCGCTAGTCTTAGCTGTTCCCCATTTCATGTAAAGCATCTATAGAAGGGTCACCGAACAAAATAACATCTTTAGTGAAATACATTCACTCTGCCATTCACTGGCTCTTAGACTATATGATATATGACAAGCCAACATAATTATGTTGACTAACCGTGCGATTCTGTTTTATGATACAGTCACAAGTCTCTATATTTGAGGTTTTAAGTAAAAGACAATTTTTGTGACTTGAGACGATTTTGCTATTCTGTAAGTGACAGTCACAAAATCCATTACATTTCAGAATTCAGAGATGTTTTTACACTTGAATGAAAACAAATATGTCGATAACAAATATTAAATTTTTATAATATAGTCAAAAAACATAATTACCAATAAGGATAAAAATATATATTGACTTTGTTTCGTAATATTTACGAAATTTATTTAACATTGATTTATTTTTAACCTTTACGTGTTTGAGTCGCTTACAAAATATAAAAAAAACGCAATCGATTAATATCTATGATGATCTGTATTTAGTATATTCAAAATGGCAAACAAGATGTTTTTTTAGTTTTGTGACCTGCTAAATATCAGGTCTAAAATTTGAGTCAATATTTTGAGATTAACGCTAGAGACTGTTTAGTTAATAGTTACTAGTCACAAATTGAAACTTTACCTTAAAATGTCTCAAATAGTGACTAGAGACTGCTTACAGAATTCCACTATAAGTCTTCCATACAAAGTAACCTAATACACCCAATTCTTTTTTGAAGTTACACGGTTGAAAAAAACTTTTAATCTAGTACGGTTTTAAAATCACTGTCTTGTAATTATGTTTGTTTTTACCACTCTTAGAACCATTGCTGAAATGAACATACATAGGAGTAACTGGAAAATCCACTTATTCGATAACTCTTACCTACACATTTTGTTCGCATGATATTTACATTGCTGAAATGGATATCTCCAGCGATGACACCCACCTAAAGTCGGCGCTTGTTATCAATTAACGACGAATAATTATGTAAATATTTTTTTCTTATTTCTTTTCTAATTTTTCTGTTCTTAATTCTGGATTAACAGATTTCTTTTGTTTTTTGCTTAGTCTGCCAATTATTCACCTGTATGAATTATGTATTTTAAATTTTAATGCACAATAAAATGCCATATGAACATACAATTTGTATGCATATCTGAAATTTTATAGTTTTCAACATTTTTTACACGGTTTTTCGAAGTAAATATAGTTCTTTATTTCATCTTACACGGTTTTCAGATGAAATGGAACGTATCCCCCATTTTACTATAGGAAACGCGTCTTTTTTTACACGGTTTGTTTTTACACGTATTTCTGAGGAACGTGTCTACCGTGTAAAAAAAGAGTTGGGTGTAGCTTAATTTCCTGGTCAAATAAAACACACCTATTGTGGTGAGATTTCGATTCATAGAAATTTTGCCAACTTCGCGACGATGCGCACAATGCAGCGTCGATATGTTTGCGATCTCATATCTAGTTAAGTACATATGTACATATGTTTGTCGGCAAATTGTCATTTGGTTTTTTGTAATGTTTTGTCAGAACTCAATATTTACCCCCGCCGTATCTCCGCGTGATCTCGTCGTTACATCCGTGGACAAAGGCGTTTCAACGGAGGAGTTTTATCCTATTGTCATAATATTTAATTACCGATATCTAAGAGCTTATTTACGTAATATAATAATATTTACGTTAAAATGGAAATATATAAAATAATAAGTTTATATTAATTATAAATTATTTTAAATAAAAGTGGGGAGTTGAAAATAAATTAATAGGCGTTACTTTCTGATTTTGCTGTTTACATACTTACATACATATGTATGTAGACTGATAGATGCGGTATAAAATTAATCAGTTCGGAAATATTTATATACTCTCATTTAGCAAGGACATGCTCATTGCATAAACATTCCGCCGAATTTCAATACTAGACTGCACACATAGACGGAATATGTTCGGTAAAAAAAAGTCTATCATATGCACTACAGCTACATATTTGGTGATTCGGTACCTAAAACATGAAAGTTTTACAACGATTTCGACAATTGTTGTGAAATACCTTGAGGACACTATTCGTGAAAAGTTTTATTCTCATAACATGATTGATGTTTGGTTTGTGTGCTGCAAGGTGAGATATTCAGTTGAAATTTAAAATTGTGTAATATGCTTGCTATATTTAATTCTAAAAACTCTTCTCTTATCTTGATCCAGTGAGAATTTCATGACATTTCATCCATTGGAAGTGAAGTTATTGCGTTTTAAGAAAGACAAAGAGACAACATTAAATTTTGTTTTAAAATTAGTAAAACTTTTACCGAAACATTTCAATTGATGAAAAAATTTATGGCGATGATTGCCTATCTCGTAGCAGAGTGCATGAGTGGTTTCAACGATTTCAAAGTGGTCTTGAGGACATAAATGACGATCAACAGGTGGAAACTGTGCGTGAATTCATCAAAAATCAGCCGAAATCATCATTGAAATTCATGGATATGAAATTGATCATCTCCAAAACATCGAATTATCGCATTTTGCCTGAATATTTGGGCTAACGAAAAGTGTGTGCACGGTTTGTCCCGCACAAATTGACTGACGACCAAAAATTGCTCAGAATCCAACATTCCAAAGACGTCATTAAAGAGGCCAAAAAGGACAATACGAGAATTCGGGAAGGCACCGGACGAGCCGAAACCCCCCCCCAAAAAAAACGCGCATGGAGAAGTCAAAAGTGAAGACAATGCTGATTTGATTTTATGATTCCAAGGGTATTGTCCACAAGGATTTTGTTCCACCCGATCAAAATTTTAATGCGGTATTTTACATCGGAGTTTTAAAACGTTTGGTGCGCCGTATTCGACGTGTTTGGGCCGAAAATCGCGAAGATGAAAGTTGGCGTCTTTTGCACGATAATGCGCCGTCTCATTGATCGACACTTGTGACCGATTCTTCTTTACTGATGTAGACACCGCTTACGCGATTATAGCCGAGTTAACAACAGCGCGCCAGTCGTTTCTTCTTTTCGCTACGTGGCGCCAAATGGATATTCCAAGCGAAGCCAGGTCCTTCTCCACTTGGTCCTTCCAACGGAGTGGAGGTCTTCCTCTTCCTCTGCTTCCCCGGCGGGTACTGCGCCGAATACTTTCAGAGCTGGAGTGTTTTCGTCCATTCGGACAACAGCGTAGCCGCTGTCTTTTAGTTCGCTGAACAATTCAGACTTCGCGGCATAAAGGCAGCTCCTTTTCGTGCTGTCGAAAGCAGCTTTCAAATCGACGGAGAGGTCCTTTCACGGGTCTTTTCCAAGATTTGGCGGATGGTGAATAACTGGTCGATTGTTGATTTTCCTGATTTAAAGCCACACTGATAAGGTCCAATCAGTTTGTTGACCGTGGGCTTTAATCTTTCACACAATGCGCTTGATAGACCATGTGACCGATTATTTAACCAAAAATCTAATTTTAACCATTAACTACTATTTTGAGTAAATTAAATTGATTTTGCCGAAAAAACCATTTGTTCTGTTTGTTTTTAAGTCCTGTTTACTTTGGAAAGTACCTTGTATGTACATTAAACATTTATTAAGCGGGGCTATGCCCGCTTTTAAAAAATGTTTAGTCTACAGACAAAGGGACGGGCGGAAGCACAGATAGTCTCCCGGATTTCAACGTGTCTAGTCTTCCTGATCATTTATATGTATGTATGTAAGTATATGACACCAAATCTATCTCGATTAGTTTTAAGTGATACAAACAACCGTGAGTAAAACTATTTCTATCTAAATTATTTTTTTATTATTTCTTATCTAAAACTTTTTGGAACAAAATCACAATTTAATATTCCCAATGTAAACCCATTTTTATCTCGTTTATTTTCAAGGTACTACAAATAATTGTGGCGAATAATACATTGAGTGCGTGTGAAGAGTTCTCATAGCATTATTTAGTCAAAGGTAAGCTTGTATAGCCAAGATTGATGATAAAAAATTCCATTGCAAAAAGTTATTCAACATTAAATATATGTACATACATATACATATAATACATACATATGCACATATGTATGTGTATAGGATAGACGATCCTCATATGTAGATGAGTTTGAATTATGCAAATAACTATGGTCCACAATTTTATATAAGCGACGCTCGTTCAAAAGCATTGAATAGAAATTAGTAAAATAATTTAAAGAGCGATTCATAATAAATACCGACAGAATATAAGAAGACAAAGAGAAAGCATTTAGCTTAAATTAGCTGAATTAAGCATTAGAGCGTATATCTATACATACATATGTATGTGTTTACGATTGGACAAGTATAGGGTAAATAAGCATACATTTTAATAAATAAAAGACCAGTCACTCGAAAATGTTTGGAATAAAAAAAATAATATATGTACATACATATGTATATTCAAAACAAAAAACCTTAATGTTCATTAACCGAAGCTGTGTATAACACCCTTCACTGGTGCATTTCTTTTATCTTAAAAGGGTATATAAAAAGATCCTTATTTTGTACAAAATTTCAGTTTGATTTATAAAAAACTGAGGGACTAATTCGCGATTTTATTTATTTTAAGCACAAGGATGCACCTTTATTAGAAAAACACGCTCCCTCAATAAATATTTACCGAAATATGCGGTATAAAGTCAATTGGAAGTTCGAAAATTTTTCTGTTAGGTATATCAGGGCTAAAGAACTGTTTGACATACAGACACACTATTATTAGAACAAGATTCTCTGCAAATTTCTATTTAAATTCACATATTCGGTATAAAGAGCACTATTTTTTTTATCCTAATATATTTATTGGTGTTTGATTTGCATTCAGGAAAGGGAAATCACTGGACTATATGGAAAGAAGGCGTGGTTGTAATCCGATTCTGTTCGTTTTCGCACTGGAACATATGTAGATGTAGTAGTATTACTCGTATGTGCCAAATTTGGTCGATAGCGGTCAAGTAGGTCTTGAGGTATAGCTATTCACCGAAATGTGGAAGGTGTCACGCCCATCGTCCATTTTTGTCCTCGGTTTCTCTTTAATTCTCTTTTACCACTCCAGGTTTAAATTTTAGTTTAAATTGGGCGGGGTTATCGCTCGATTTCTTATGTTTTTACAGACAGACGAACAGACAGTCACTCGAATTTCAACTCGTCTTATCAAGTGATTATTTTTGTACATACATATATAACCCTGTATCTAATTCGATTATTTCTTAGACTTTTAGGATTGATACAAACATCTGTTAGGTGAACCACTCTACTCTGTAGCTACTTACATACTGCAAGAGTATAAAGAGCAATCATCGCAAATTGGCTAATCTTCTCCCCATAATTGATTTTTTTTCCTGTTTTATGAATGGGACTACAAATTGTACAAATTAAATAAATAAAGCAATTATATAAATAATTTTATATTATATTAAAATAAAATGAAAGAAATAAAGAACAAGTAAGGAAGGGCTAAGTTCGGGTGTCACCGAACATTTTATACTCTCGCATGATAAAGTGATAATCGAGATTTCATTATACGTCATTTACATATTTTTCAAATACCGTATTTTTGTAAAGTTTTATTCCGCTATCATCATTGGCTCCTAATGTATATATTATACAGAAAAGGCATCAGATGGAATTCAAAATATTGTTATAATGGAAGAAGGCGTGGTTGTAAACCGATTTCACCTATATTTTGTACATGTCATCAGGGTGTTAAGAAAATATTATATACCGAATTTCATTGAAATCGGTGGAGTAGTTCCTGAGATATGGTTTTTGGTCCATAAGTGGGCGACGCCACGCCCATTTTCAATTTTTAAAAAAAGTCTGGGGGCAGCTTTCTTCTGCAATCTCTTCCGTAAAATTTAGTGTTTCTGACGTTTTTTGTTAGTCCGTTAACGCACTTTTAGTGATTTTCAACATAACCTTTGTATGGGAGGTGGGCGTGGTTATTATCCGATTTCTTCCATTTTTGAACTGTATATGGAAATGCCTGAAGAAAACGACTCTGTAGAGTTTGGTTGACATAGCTATAGTAGTTTCCGAGATATTTACAAAAAACTTAGTAGGGGGCGGGACCACGCCCACTTTTCCAAAAAAATTACGTCCAAATATGCCCCTCCCTAATTCGATCCTTTGTGCAAAATTTCACTTTAATATCTTTATTTATGGCTTAGTTATGACACTTTATAAGTTTTTGGTTTTCGCCACTTTGTGCGTGGCAGTGGGCCGATTTTTCCGATTTTGCCCATCTTCGAACTTAACCTTCTTATGGAGCCAAGAAATACGTGTACCAAGTTTCATCATGATATCTCAATTTTTACTCAAGTTACAGCTTGCACGGACGGACGGACAGACATCCGGATTTCAACTCTACAGACAGACATCCGGATTTCAACTCTACTCGTCACCCTGATCACTTTGGTATATATAACCCTATATCTGACTCTTTTAGTTTTAGGACTTACAAACAACCGTTATGTGAACAAAACTATAATACTCTCCTTAGCAACTTTGTTGCGAGAGTATAAAAATTGCAAAATGCTGCCTTAAAATTCCTACACCGTAGGCAATTGCCTAACTTGTCTTCATAGACGGGATGTCTCTTATATTGTCTCAAATTTGTCACATGATATTAAGCAAGTCACATAAGTAATACGCATTCTTGTATTCCATGTAGATATTAATATTAGGTTGTTAAAAAAGTCTTGCGGTATTTTCGCTGGTTGGCGCTGAAAGCGCGTAGTTCTAGTTTTATTCGTTGCATCGGGTCATGCTATACCTTTTTGGAAAGCTCATTTCACGCGCTAACACGTGTTTGATTGATTGTCGATTCTTTTAAGTCGTTCGTGAGTTATAGCGTCGCTAACATGGAGCAAAATGAAGAGAAAATACGGCATATTTTACAGTACTACTACGATAAAGGCAAAAATGCATCTCAAACCGCCAATAAAATTTGTGCAGTTTATGGACCCGATACAGTTTCCATTTCCACCGCACAACGATGGTTTCAACGTTTTCGTTCTGGTGTAGAGGTGGTCGAAGATGCACCACGCTCCGGAAGGCCTGTCGTCGAAAATTGCGATAAAATCGAGGTATTGGTCAAGAGCTGGGCACAATTCCGGCACGGTAAAACCACTTTATTCACATTTTTCTCTTCAAATTAATTAAATTACACTATAATCTTTTAAATAAATCCACATTTTACACTTTTAGCAGGTTTTTTATTTAAAAAATCTTTATTTTAAAAATTACATTTTACACTCGTTTGAACCTCATTTGTTTACCAAAAATTACGAGGAAATGGAGCGCTGCCATGTGATGGCAACGCAATTCGTTGAAATTCCTCTTTTTCACAAAAATTCCTCTATTCATGCATATGAATAATTTCTTTTTTAAATTTATTAAGCAAATAAGTAATATTATATACATGTATTAGTAATATTATATAACAATATTATATATACATATGTATAAGTAATATTATATAATAATGTTACGTAATAAAATGTAAGGTTACAGTACAGTACGAAAACTCAAATTTTGTTTCAATATGTATGAGTGCATCATAACCGTAAAATATAACCACTTTATATCCTTTTTTTGCTAAGTAATTTTTAAATTAATAAATTTAAATAAAAATTCATTTCAATTTCAATAAAAAAAAAATTCAATAAAAATACCGCCAGGCTTTTTTGACAACCCAATATATTGTCGGTTTCTATATTTTGTAGGTAACTCAAACAAGCCAAAATTAAAACAAAGAGTAAGTTCGAGTGTAACCGAACATTTTATCATCTTGCAATTTGCAAGGATCACAGCAGATTAAATACCTTCAGGTGTTGGCAGTATTGAAACATTTAGCGAAAGGGTTCAACATCATTGTTCGACGAAATTCCGAATGAATTGCAATCTAAGCCTATATTATATGACTTCATCCTCAATTGATTTTATCTATTTTAGCCAAAAGCACATACTATTATAATGCCACATCCTAATTAAATGCTCTCTGGTTTCAGTACGGTACTTTGCATACCATCTCCACGATATAGACTAAAGTCAGTAGGATGTTCGAAAATTCTATTACAAGTTATATAATATGGGGCGATGTTAAGTTTTCACCCGAAATTACCAGTTTTAGGCATAAAGATAAAGATGGTTATTATAATAGTAAAATACGCTCTTTCATTTTCACTTAGATAACTTACATATTGGGCGATATACGATATAAGTTCGAAAATATTTTTACTAGGTATAATAGATACATATAATGCTGACCCGATTTAACTGATTTTTGACACAAAGAGATATTGTTATTAGGCAATGATTTTCTCTGAATTTCAATTACATATCTCAAACATTGACTGATATTTTCGGTCAAAAGTTAACTGTGTGCACTGGGTCCACATATTCAGTACCATTTTGGCTCGATTTGAACAATCGGGAAAAGTTTTATCACTCTACAATAATTGGTACTTTATTTGTATATTGAAATGGGAAAATATCAGAAGGATATTAAGATAGTGTTATATGAGAGGAAGGCCTGGTTGTAGTCCTATTTTCTCCATTTTAGCACTGTAACATAGAAATATTAAAATAGCTTTATGCATTTCACCTAAATATTCCATCGTCCATTGTGCCCGACTCCTTAAAGCACGACCATCTATCTATGTATGTGCAAGTTGTAACTTGAGTAAAAGCAAGTAAGAGAAAAATAAGTCCGGGTGCAACCGAACATTTTGTACTCTTGCAATTTACAAGATTCAAAGCCACTGAAACACCTTAAGATGTAAAACGTCAACCAGAAGATCGGAATCTAAGCTTTATATGCACATATGCACTATATAACTCATACACTAATATATGATACATAATTTTATCTGTTATGTTATGTTTAAAACACGTTCCGTAATTTTCATTTAGATAACTCAAATATTGGCCACTATATCCAGCACAAAGTCAACTATACATAAGTACATACTGGGGTCCACATATTCGGTTATAAGTGCAAAATTTATAAACAAAAATAGAAGTTCTTATAATATTTGCGCCGAGCAAATTTGGTTCTTGAGGCTTTAGTAGTTTAGAAGATATGTACATTAAACTTAATAGAGGTCATGGTCACGCCCACTTTTTAAAAATTTTCTACCCACAGGTGCTCCTTGCTGCGATCCTCTGTGCCAAATTATCTTTTTTTATCCTAATTTAGCGCTTAGTTATGGCACTTTAAAAGCTTTCGGTTAATGGGAATTTGTGGGCGTGGCAGCGGTCCGATTACGCCCATCTACGAACTAGTAATTTGTGCTAAGGAACCCATATAAGAAATTTAATCAATATATCTCAATTTTTACTCAAGTTACGGCTTGCTAAATGTGTCACAAGCTTTAAATTTCTCAAGCATAATGGCTGGAAGGGCTTAATGGGAGTTGATGTAAAAACTGGTTAATGGGCTACTATCGGCCATTTTTAGGTGAAAATTTATATCTCAGGAACTACTTTACCGATTTCAGTCAAATTTGGTAAGTGAGGTTGCCCAGACATTACTGTGAAACACTGTAAAAATTTCCCTTTACAGTGTATAAATCAAACATCGATAACGTCATTTGAGTAAAAAATTATTGAAATCATTGATGACTATACTTTGCAATATGTTATGTCATAAAATGTAAGCGGATGTCAAAAAACATATATGCGAATTTGAATATAATAATATATGTATGTATGTACTTATGCACAGTTTCGCCCGCGGAAGGAATAGGTTGTTATACCTTAACTAGCGAACACCGCAAAACCGCAGCTCGAATCAGCTGATACGACCTATCTTATGAAAGCGCAATTTATATAATTAGCCAACTCCGCTTCTATCGCCCCCTTTACCGTACGTTTCCATAGAATTTCCCACAATTTGGATTTTTCCTGTAGAAACGAGTCAGCTGATTGCTCTCTCAAAACGCAGGGTTTCCAGTCTCGATAGACTGTAATAAATATAAAATTTAGCTTTAATACATTTAAAATTTTCTTAAACGAACTTAAAATCAGAATCGAATGCTATTATTTATAAACATATAAGCTATGTATTTTTAATATTTTGATTTCTCTTTTAATATTTTATACAATTATGAAAAATTGTAATTGAAAAATTAGATGTGTGCAAAACTATATATGCACATTGAGCAATGGCAACGTTGTTCAAATGAAAACAAAAGAGAACATCTGATTTCTACGGGCTCAACTTTTAATAAATTTTGTTCACTACGAGCGGCAACTAAGGAAGGGCGGAGCGGAATTCGCTAGTTGTACTATTAATCGTAAATAGACGCTTTCGCTTGTTTTGATAAATTAATAGATTACTACATTTGCTTTTAACAAATAGGAAAATAAAGTGAAATGTGAAATGAATTTCAACAGTCACTGAGATTTCAAACAAGTAAGGAGGCATTCAGTTTGGTTGGAAGCGAAATTTTTATACTCTCGCAATTTGTAAGGTTCATTGCCGGGACAATGCGGGTGGTGGCCAAACTTCATATCAGAAAATATTAATAATTCGATGAAACTGAATGGATAACCATGATCATTAAAAAACTATCGTTAAACATTACACATTTTAATCAACATAAACGATTTAAGGTTAGATGGAAATTCATAATGGATGGAAATCACAATATCGGGTATATTGGGGCTTCAACTTTTAGCACACTTCGCACACTGATCGACGTAATCGGCATACAATCTGCAATAATAACGAAAATCATTATGAGTAGTACATAGGAGCTAGGGGTAGTCTTGGCATGATTTCCTACATTTCCATTCAACTAAAGCAAACATAACATACTTATATAAGTATGCATACATACATATGTATATGTACGTATGTAATGTTACTTAATTTTGCTAAGATATCATACACATAAGTATATTGACATAAAACAGTCGGATGTTTGAAAATTGTATAAAAGATACATATGTATGTATATAAGAGCTGGGAGAAAAGGGGGGTAGTATTACCTGATTTGACTAATTTTTGGCTTGAGACCCTTAAGATATCAAAGGAACGTATTGGATATATTGTGTATGAATATTTGGGTATGTGAAATCTCTGTGCAAAGTGGGTGCTATCCAAGCTCACAATCCAACAAAAACAACAACGAATTGCTGATTCTGAGCAGTGGTTCAATTTGTGGCAATGTATGAAACATGGCTGCATCATCTCACACCGGAGTCCAATCGACAGTTAGGTAAGTAGACAGCACAGAGGTCGGCTGGTTATGGTATCGGCATGTTGAGATACTTGTAGTGTAATATTCATCGAATATCTTCAAAAAGGAAAAATTATTAACAACGACGATTACATTACGTTACTAGAGCGTCTGAAGTACAAAATCGCGTAGTAGCGATATATGTATAAATGATCGGGACGAGTTGAAATCCGGGTGACTGTTTGTCTGTCTGTCCGCCATTAACCGAAAATGTATAAAGTACCATAACTTCGCCTATATAACGGTACTGTCAAAAATTACTAAAAGCCCGATAAATCAGTAACCAAAAATTTCAAAGACATTAAAGTTTACCCCGAAGATGGTATCAAAAGACTTAAATGGAGTCGCGGTCAAAGTTGGACCAAGGGCCTAACTCACATATCTCGAGACCAGCTCGCCTGATTTCAACTAAATTTGGTACTGGGGTCTACCCATAACAAGCCTTATGTGCCTGAGAGTACTTTTGTAGCTTTGGTTCTGGCAAGTTGCAACAGTATGAAATGTGCGTTTACCAAAGCTTAAAACAAGCAACCTACCTTAGCTTACAAATATTTCGTGTTCATTTTGTGCTAATATTATGTTACAGTATTGATAATAATAAAAACCGTCATAAAGCGCTCCAAATGTGAATTCTCTTAATTTTATTGTGTACTTTTGCTAATAATATAATTATTTGATTTAAATGGGTTGATTTAATTTAAAAATCGCAGACATGAAGCAGAATATCTAAATGAAACTAAGTGCTCGATAGTATAAATTATCAAGATACCGTTCACGATTTTGTCGAATAATGTGTGTTGAATTTTAACGCAACATTTCTTAATAGAAAGTTTTGTGATTACTTGTATTTTCTAAGTTTTGTCTCTTGCGAATTGCGGGAGTATAAAATGTTCGGTTTACCCGAATTGAGCCCTTTCTTACTGGTGCGATGGCATATGCCGTTCAGATTGAATATAGATTGAATTTAGAAATATCAATATTTTTCATGGAATACCATATACATACATACAAACATAATGCTAATGTAAATTGCTTCCAAATCATAGTTTACTGCGCAGTAGCTGGTGTGCGAGAGAGTGAGCGCCTGAGTTTCTAGTTCATGTGTGCGTTAGGGTATTAATTAATACCTGAAATCTTGTATATGTAGAGTAAATATGTATGTTATGTGGTCGCTGTGCTTCCAAAAGTTGAGTATAAATAAATTTCGCATAGTATCAATACAACATTAGTGTTAATTGTGAAGTTATAAACGCACGCACCACAGCAGCTCTCAAGAGGACATTATTTTTGTTCAGCACCATTTGTCTAAAATAGCATAATATCATGAAAGTTCTATTTGTTTTGGCGCTGTTGATTGCAGCTGCTGCGTCTTTGCCACAATTTGGTGGCTTCGGTGGCCCTGGATTTGGTGGTGGATTCCCCCGTCCAGGTTTTGGTGGCGGCTTTGGTGGTTTCGGCGGACCAGGTGGCGGTCCACCTTTTGGTGGTTTCGGCGGACCAGGTGGCGGTCCAGGTTTTGGTGGCGGCTTTGGTGGTTTCGGAGGTCCCAGAGGTCCCGGATTTGGTTTTTAAGGCTGAGGCAACGGTTATTTTAAAAAGCCGACAATGAAATTTTGGTTTAAAATGTTTATTCATTTTACAATTAAATTTGGTCAAAGTATGTGTTTTATTTTTTTGTTGTAATAAAATATTTAAAAAAAAAATTAATTAATTTTTTTTTATTCAAGTATGTTTCTATATTTTAAAGGAGAAAGAAGGAGGAAGGAATTTAGTAAATTTAGGAGTTGTAACTTGATATTAGCGTTTACTGAGCCTAAACACAACTTAAAAACATAGCAAAACAAGTAGGTAAAGCTAAATTGGGATTCAACTGGATTTTATATATTTCCACAAATATTTCCTATGTCAGCATGTGATTAAAACCCTCAATATTAGACAAAATTTTGAATCGATCACAACAACATAAAGGTATATCGGTATTCAGCTGGCAGTCTGTAGTCATTATTTAAGAGTTTCAAAAACGAATCCTTATTTATGACTTGATACTATTCACAAAATAACGTCTTAAATTTAAGCTGGTCACAATTAATAGCTAATAATTCTTTATTAACAGGAAAAATTATAATATTATTGATTACTTTCCAATTATGCTTCCGTTATGTCCGCGTTGCACAGTGATATAAACTGCGGATTTAGCGATTTGTTAAAGCCTTCTATAAAAATTATGATATTTATGTGTTTTAAAATATATTAAATAAATATAAAAAAAAATATATATAAAAAAATATATTTTTTTATACTCTGAACAGGGTATATTAAGTTTGTCACGAAGTTTGTAACACCCAGATGGAAGCGTCAGAGACCCTATAAAGTATATGTATACATATACATATGTATATATAAATGATTGAGAAAATGAGTATGTTGAGCTAAGGATTTTCTTGGTCTTCAAAGCCCTCTGGTTTATCTCATGTACACCACATTTCGTAGTTCACTGTTGAGGTAAGCAGATGACACATCAATTTGGTGCATATACATACCTTTCTCAACCGCAATGGCAATTGCTAGACGTATTGTTGAATACTGTGCCACAATGTAGTTGACACCGAATCTCTGGCCACAGCCTTTGGCCACTAATCGGGACTTAGAACGAGCGATGTTGCCATGCTTGTCACGCTTTACTAAAAAACCCATTTACAACCGACCGCATTTTCGCCCTTCGGAAGATCCACCAATGACCACGTTTTTTTGGCCTTTAGACTGTCCATCTCCTTTTGCATCGATGCCTTCCACTGACTGGCATGATTGTCGAAGTTACTGTTTCTGGTACTGCCACATCATCAGTTGTCATAACATTCAAAATGTTATACTGCTTGCAGGAACGCCCTGGATTTCCTGTACGTATCAGCTTTGGTCGCCCAGGACCCCTCTTGATATTTGACTCGACCTTATTGTCTTCTTCAGACAAAACTACATCAGACGCATCGCAGTCGGCATCAGCGTTTTAACCGACTCTGACTCCAGATTGATCAGCGGCATTTCACACATAGTTACCGATTCATTATGCTTTACACTGGCATCTGCAAAGAATCTTTCAAGAAAAATTGTGTCACGTGCTACTGTTACCTTTCCTGTACTCGGATCGTATAAATGGTATGCCTTTGCTGACTTTAAGTAGCCAACCATCACATGCGCCTAGCCTTTCGGGAAAAATTTATTGCTAAGCTTCTTGCCCAAAACTACAGCTTTGATCCCGAATATTCTCAGATGGCTCACCATTGGCTTTTTGCCACACCACGACTCGAATGGTGTAATGTCCTCTAAGGCAGATATTTCCGAACGGTTCCTGAGGTATGCAGCCGTGTTAATAGCTTCTGCCCAGAAGCCCTCATCCAGACCAGCATGTAGAATCATACTGCGTGCCATCTCAACCAATGTTCTGTTCGTGCGCTCAGCTACACCATTTTGTTGAGATGTGTGTGGTACAGGAACCCTTTCAGACCTATGCTTTTGTTTCCTTCTAATTCCACCGAAATCACCTATCTGAAAGAAAGTTTTGCATTTTTTAATCACAAATTACATGATGAACATGACTGTAATGATTTTTTTTTGGAAAAAGGACATCGCACAATTGTGATACCTAGGTCTTAGGCTGAAAAATTGCTCCAAGAAATAAGGCACAAAAATAATATTTGGTTTTCTCTTTTATTGAAAAAAAATGAACAAAAAGTCATGCCGAAAATTCAGTGCATTAATAGAAAAAAATGTTAGGTACTTCATTGCCTTAGGAATAAAATAGCTAATTAATAAGGAACATATTTAGTATTTTGTGTGGTACTGTTCAAAACAATCCTTGTTTTTTGCTAGACAAAGGCTGACGTGGCATTTTTGGCATCGTCCTCTTGTCCGACTACCGCAATTATTGCGGCAAACTCTAGGTGCCTCATCTGCGAATGAGGGCCAATGATCGTAGCGATCAAATCTTACTTCGTCAGGCACGTCATGCGGTCGATGCTTCGTTCCATACATATTTTCATCGACTTTAAACGGTTCAACATAGTCATTAGCTTGATAATATCCCACCAGTACTGTTCCCAGCTCCATTTTGAACGTTAAAAAGGGCTTAACTTTGGACTTATGCAGGCCGGCTAATTTGGCATCTCTTTTGGACTCCATCCATGAGTTGAATACAGCCAGATCAAGAAAATGAAAAAATACTTTTACAGTAAATTTCCTGGTTTTCATTTTTATCCTGTAGTATTCAAGCATCTGATCAGCTATATCGACACCCCCCAATAAATTCATTATAATTTTCTATAACTTTTGGGATTTGCACAGGGCTGCGGTGTTTCATGTTTTTCTTCCACCTATCTGTCTCGGCGATGGGGTCTTTGCCGCACTGGCTGGAAACGACTACGACACCTTTGCTATCTTTCCATTCGGCAACGGCTACATTGTCACCGTTCGTGAACTGGATCATATCACCCCTATTCATTTCCTTGTGCTGGGGAAATTTCAAATTTTTGTCCAATCGATTTGCCATTATAGTTCCTGTTCCATGGAAACCGATTTGGTGCAACGACTGAATGAGGGGTATTGTTGTGAAAAAGCGATCAAAATATACTTATATGGCTGCTTTTTGGAAGGTGTTTTATTAGCCTCATTATAATAGACGGGCCATGCCCTAAGCCACAATCTTGAAAAGTGCCAGCGCCTTGAAAAACTTCAAAGTCCACTATCATGCCACTTGCAGTTGCACATATCAAATTTTTTAGACCAGTAGGGCTTGGTTTTGATCGGATTGTTTGACGCGCAGAGCATCTTCCAGTTAATGGAATAACTTGTTCATCCATTGAATACTGTGTTATTTCAGTTGCTAAATTATTGCAACGGTTTCTTACTAAATCGATCACAGGTTGTACACGTCATAATTTGTTACAGGGGTCTGGCACAGAAACATCTGCAAAATTAATGTCCGATCGCATTTTCAAAAATTTGTCACGTGACATTGAATTGTAAATTGCAGGAATTTGGCATTCATGTGACCAGTACATTCTTATTTCCGGAAATCCAAGACACCCCATTATCATTGCGCATCCATAAAATCGTTTAAAATCGGCTTGTTGATATCGGACTTCCTGCCCACGTGTGCTCATAACGCACATTTTTGTAAATTTTCTAGCATCGTCGTAATGCGATTCTGGGAAGTAATTCTTGAAGTACTCCAATGGTGTTTTTACTAATGTTATGTTTTGACAACCAGATGCAATGGGTAGATCGTTGCAATCAAATGGAGCACTTTTCCATAGTTGGCGTCTTTTCGCTGTATTACTTGTGGAAGTGCATGACTGAGTCGTACAAGTTAATACCACCAGTTCACATTACATGAACATATTCTTTATCTGTCATAAATATGTAACATGACACTTACGACCCATATGGTCCGTATTAAGTATCCGTAAGTAACATTATGTGTACTTTGCTAATACTGTCCGCCTTAGGTGGTCCAAAAATGTAACTCATAGATTGTAAGAGGAATCTTCCCACTTGTAACATATGTCCTACATTAGTCCTATCTCAAGTGGGTTGTAGATATACTTCCTAGAATGTAAGATTAATATTTGTATCTAGGCTTAAGCAAAATATTGTATTTAAGAAAATGTAATAAAGAAAACGGCTCAGTTGACCACAGGGAGTTGCTCACGGGCAGTTGCCCGTAGCTGCCCAAAAACTAAACAGAGTTTTTAATTGGCGATCCTGCCAGGAGATGAAATAATCTCTGGCGGACCAAAATGTAACAATAAATTTCGGCGGTAACCATTTAAGGGGACAAAAAATCCCCGTGTTACCGTTTGAAAAACAATCAAGTATCCTCAATTGAGGAGAAAAGTAAAAAAAAAGTTCAAAAAACGCTAAGTCCAAAAAAGAGACACATAATCTAAAAAATCTCAGCCACTTAGAAAATTATTGAAAAAATTTCGAGTGTGTGTTTGTGCCTACTGCCAATCGAACGCGCCTCATCTATACGGATTACGAGCGAAAAACAAGCGAACGTACGCGTTACAACAATTGAAAAAATAAGTAAAATTGAGAAACAAAAAACTACAACAGTTTCACAAATAAAGTGATTTTAAAATGTGAATTGGAAAACCAAAAGCTGAAAGTGAAAATTTTTGAAAATTTCAATCAAATAGAAGAAAGTGCGTGGATCTATAAACTATCCACATAAAAACAAATAAAAAAAAAAAATCTGTAAATCAGAAATTTCACCAAAAAACTGATTTCATTTAAACTTCGCACACGCCCGCCAACGACGACCATTGCACAAATAACCGCCAAAATTCGACTTAAAAAGCAACAGCAACAGCAAAGTCAACAATAGCCGCAACAGTAGTAACAGCAGCAACAGCGGCAATAGCAACAGTAACAACAGCAGCAGTAGAAGCAGCAACATAAAATTAGTTGTAAGTAAGGCTTATACATATGTATTTATTAATTAAATTAAGTAAAAAAATTGTTTATTGTGAGTATTAATTTGATTCATGAAACTCACAAATATATATATAAAAAAAAAACAAACAAAACCGAAAAATAAATTTAAAGGAAAAAAATATAATTCTTTGGGAGCAGAGACTCCTGAAGTGCCTGCCGAAGATTTTTCCGGCAATATTTTATTAAAAAAAAAAAATATTTTGGGACAAAAAGATCCTAAAACGCCAGCCGAAGTTCATACCGGCAAAATAAAACAAAAAAATAATGGAAAAATATATAAAATAAATATAAATATATATATGTAAATCAAAATATAAAAATTCAAAATTTATATTGCTTTGAACAAAAAAGTCTTAAGGCACCAGCCGAAGAAAGTACCGGCAATACTAAAAATAAAAAAATACTTTAAAATTGTGGAACAAAAAGTTCAACAACGCCAGCCGAAGATTTTACCGGTATAATAAAACAAAAAAGAATGGCGAAAAGCCAAATAGAATATAAAAATACTATATTTAAAATACTTGGGACTAGAAAATCCTAAGACGCCAGTCGAAGATAATACCGACAATAAAATAAAAGAATATACTCCAAAAAAGGAGGTACTAATATTTTATATAAATAATTCCAATAATTGGGGTACTCACAAGCCATCGTAAAGCATCGTAAAATCGTAAAATTATAAATTTTTACACTTGCTAAAAAAAAAAATGTTGTTAGATTTCATACAAAAATGAGTTTACACATTTACAATTCTCAATGTTATGTTTTCGAATCGTTATAACTTATAACTTTATGCGACTTGAGAAAACCCTAAATGTAAAAGAAAAAATTGCTTAAATGTATTCAGGCAATAATACAATAAAAGATGTCATATATAAAAACACTTCCATCAAAAAACAATTAGAAGTCAAAAATAATACAAAATGTATCGAAAGTATATTTAAGAGCCAAATTTAAATAAATTAAGATTTCAAAATAGTACTGTTCAAATTGATAAAATAGTCTATAACCTCACGTACTACTATACATATATCCATTTGAATCGGGACGCTTCAATTTAGAGGTGGGGGAGTTAATACCACCAGTTCACATTACATGAACATATTCTTTATCTGTCATAAATATGTAACATGACACTTACGACCCATATGGTCCGTATTAAGTATCCGTAAGTAACATTATGTGTACTTTGCTAATACTGTCCGCCTTAGGTGGTCCAAAAATGTAACTCATAGATTGTAAGAGGAATCTTCCCACTTGTAACATATGTCCTACATTAGTCCTATCTCAAGTGGGTTGTAGATATACTTCCTAGAATGTAAGATTAATATTTGTATCTAGGCTTAAGCAAAATACTGTATTTAAGAAAATGTAATAAAGAAAACGGCTCAGTTGACCACAGGGAGTTGCTCAAGGGCAGTTGCCCGTAGCTGCCCAAAAACTAAACAGAGTTTTTAATTTACATACATATATATTTGTGATAGATGATGGCTGCGCTGCATTTAACAAAATATTAGAAATGTTGATTGGCCGTGATTTTTTCGGAGCTGCTACACTTGAATCGTCCTGAGAAATTGCTGATGCAGTTGCATTCTCATTCATGACTTGCTGGAGATTCTGGGAAAATGTTGAATGGTACCCAAGTTTCATCATCAATATCATTATCGTCACTGAAATCTGCATCAGAATCGTCTAAGAGGTCTAATGCAGCTTTAACGTCGTTATCATTATTCAAATCAAAGTATTTTCCTATAAAAAAATGTAAGATAGCACAAACGTTAGTTTACATCAAAAAACATGCTGTGCCTATATAGCACAAGTGTGATATGTCAACTTTACTAACACCTAGCTGGCTGAAAATGTTAAACAATTCAACATTATATTGTGACAAGACCGAACACACTTACTATTTATCAACAAAATTACTACTTATGATTTAAATTTATGTAAAACAAATAAATAAATACTCACTATGTGGCCGCATGTTTACACTTATCGGATGACGTTCTCAAACAGCTGAATCTTTTGTTTCTTCTGTGCAGTTCTTTAGTTTTCTTTTGTTTAGAGTGAGACCACAAGGGAACGCACAAACATTACATATCGGTAATAAAGCTATAAAATAATATTAGAACGTCATTGAAGGCAAAAAACAGCAAATCTCAGAATTGATTAAGCTAGGTCTGAAAGGGGTAAGCTGCCTTTTAATACCATTGCTAGCCAGGAGTTGGTCAAACGCACCACTCAAATACTCACGCCCGTGAGTATCGCTTCTCAGACATTTTATTTTTTTCCAATCTGCTTCACAGACAATGCTTTGAACACTTTAAATTTTTGGAATATTTCGTCGCGATATCTCAATAAACTTACATACATACGTGTATCGCGATTTATCGTCAATGAATGTTACAAAATACCGCGCTCCTTCTTGGTCCACAAATGTCTGTATGCACCAGATCCTACGATTTTCGTGCGATTTTCAGTTTTCTTTGGAAATGGTTTTACGCATATCTTACACTTTGCACAGGTTTCACATATGTATGTATATGATTCTTCAAATCACTGTAAACTTTTGCTGTTTCCAAACCATGCACCAGATTCTTACTTCTTATCATTTTGTTCAGACTACCAAAGTTAAAATGTCCAAAACTATTGTGCCACTTCATTATATCAGTCAAATTAGACTGTGCACCAAAACTCTTATTGTCGTTTGTCTCTAATAAAAAAAACTTGCTGCTCTTTAGCCATTAACCCTGCCTTCATAACGTTATTTTTAACCCTTTAAATCATAATGATACGTCTGGCAGACGTATCGTTGTCTTTGGGCTTTTATTGGATACCACGAAACGTTATACTTAGATAATTTATTTGTTTCTTACTTACTAAATAAAGTTCAATATATTTTCAATTACTTTATTTATTTCTGTTGCTTTTTTGAAGAGTTTCAAAACGCTTACATAAAAAGACAGTCTTCTCCGAATGGGACTAAGTGTTTGTTTAAATATTAAATTAAATTTTATTTCTTTTATTTTTTTATTGACTTTAAAAAGCTGGCAACATGTTTTGTAGCATTTTTGCAAATTTTAAATATTTATGTACATAAGGTACAAAGTAAAATTTTGTGCTCGTTACATACGGATTTTTCACACTTAAAACATTTCATTGTGGACATACGACAAGTTTTCGATGGACAAAACGCGCAGTATTTTCTTTTCTTGGAAGAAGATGGTTCTTCGTTACTATTGCTATCATGGTTGGGTGCTTCCGCAGGCATAGTAGCTGCAATACTGCATCGCAAACTTTTGGACAATGTTAGTATTTTCCGTCTTTGTTCCATCCAAGGCATTCATAAACTCCTTTCGATTCAACGGATTTTTGCCCGTGGAAATCATATTATAGCAGTAAGTAACATACGAGTTTATAAATCAAATATTAAGCATGCCATAAAATACAGCCATGGGCCACCTTTTCGTTTTTCTGGAACACGACATGAGTGAATACATCTGGTCGAATGTGTCGACACCTCCCTTTGTCTGGTTGTAGTGTAATATAATGTCCGGCTTTCCAGAAGTTTGGTTGATTGAGCCTGGTTCATTGCAGGAAGATAGCAAATATACCATCTTTGATGGCTTAGGTTTATATGACGCTAAGCTTAAAGGACCATCAAAGCAAAACATTGTTGTGCCAACTGGTCTCGAGCGCGAATTTTTCATTTGCTCAGGTATTTCTCGTTTGTTGGATCTTATTGTTCCAACAATGGTCAACTTATAAGGCTCTTTTAGCAAGCTTTGCTAGTTGTACGGAGATGAACCAATTATCGCAAGTAATGTTGCGACAGGTACCATGTATTGGTCTGGTTAAGTCTTTCATGTAGTATTCACCTAATGGCATCGTTGAAGTTCTTGTTGTCTTGCCAAAATATGGGATTGAACATATGTATTTTTAGTAGCGCTATCACAAATCGTAACGATTTTTATGCCATACTTATTCGGTTTACTAGGTAAATACATTTTGAAAGAACAACGGCCACGAAAAGCTAACAGCTGTTCGTCGATTGTATTGTAGCTTCCTGGAGTATAATTATCGTTGCAATGTTTTATTAAGAGATCCCACACCTTTCTGACAGGTACAAAAGCATCGGTGGGTCGCAGAGCACGTCTCAACGCTTTATCATCCGTTCGCAGCCTACTAATTAAAAAACTGAACCTATCACGATTCATAGCAGCAATATACCTACATATCTCCACTGTAGGTTGTTTTGAATAACTCACTAGCTGACAAGTGATTGTCGTTCAAAACTGCGGGCAAAGTCAGTACGCCAAGAAGAGCACGAATTTCAAGACAATTAGTATCTGCGAAGTCTTGCTAGTCAAATTAGTTGTTAGAGATATATCTGCATTCGTCCACTGCACTATTTCTGATATTATTTCGTCAGTAAAAAAAGCATTGAAGGACGAAATCGGATCACATAATGCCTTACATGCTCTTGTGGGACTTCTTATTGTTCGAACAATATTCATCGATAGAACTCTACCGGCATTTATTCCCTTCGAGGTAGTCAAGCAATATAGACTTTGCTTCTTAATGTTGGCTGAAGTACTCTTATTATCCGGCTGTCTAAAGACGAACTATTATTGTTGGATTCTTCGTGTCCCGGGTCTGGCAATATATTTTCGCGATTCTCCTGCACATTAAGATCTTCATCTTCCGCGTCACTTTGAATATCATCTTCCAATACAGCATCTCCTATTTCACTTTCATTTTCTGTTGAACTACATTCATCTTGATTTGTTAGATTAACAGCTATTAGCGCGTCGTCTAATATTCCATCTTTTTCCATTTTGCTTTTATTTATATAAGTGTACTAAATTTGAATAAGAAACACAATAACTAATAATCACTCAAAAATTGTAAAAATAGCACAAAACATAAACATACGTCGCGGAGACGTATGGCTTGGCAATTTTTCAGAAGGTAGAGACTTACCACCAAAAGTCAACTACCACTGGAATAGTGACTGGTAGTTGGCACCACATAATTGAAAATTCATTGGTTTTTTCATTTAGATCAATAGTAGGACCTTTGTACATCATTGTAATACAATTAAAAAATTTTGTAGACCCTTCATTATTTTTTAATTAATTAAACAAAATAATGATGGGAAGTTAGCACCCCACCCCACTAATTTTTATTTGTAGACCGAAATAATATTAACCAATGGAAAGCAAATCGTTTGTAGATAATAAATACCTTGGTTTCATTCGTTTACACGTAATTATTCATTAGATTTTAATTAATTTAAAAAAAGGTCTATGGTATTTCACTATTTCCATCGTACAATGTATAAGTGATGCTCCCATACCGTAAAAGTTCAATATCGAAAAAGATATGTACATAAGTAAGTTCGCTTAAAACTGACCGACACTTGTCGATTATATCGATAAAGTAGGTATTGATTCACATCATTCACCAAAATTCATTATTAAATATTGAAACAAACAAGTAAGGAAGGGCTAAGTTCGGGTGTCACCGAACATTTTATACTCTCGCATGGTAAAGTGATAATCGAGATTTCATAATACGTCATTTACATATTTTTCAAATACCGTATTTTTGTAAAGTTTTATTTCGCTATCATCATTGGTTCCTAATGTTTATACTCGTATTATACAAAGAAGGCATCAGATGGAATTCAAAATAGCTTTATATTGGAAGAAGGCGTGGTTGTGAACCGATTTCACCCATATTTCGTACATGTCATCAGGGTGTTAAGAAAATATTATATATTCATTGAAATCGGTCTAGTAGCTCCTGAGATATGGTTTTTGGTCCATAAGTGGGCGGCGCCACGCCCATTTTCAATTTTTAAAAAAAGCCTGGGTGCAGCTTCCTTCTGCCACTTCTTCCGTAAAATTTAGTCTTTCTGACGTTTTTTGTTAGTCGGTTAACGCACTTTTAGTGATTTTGAACATAACCTTTGTATGGGAGGTGGGCGTGGCTATTATCCGATTTCTTCCATTTTTGAACTGTATATGGAAATACCTGAAGAAAACGACTCTGTAGAGTTTGGTTGACATAGCTATAATAGTTTCCGAGATATGTACAAAAAACTTAGTAGGGGGCGGGGCCACGCCCACTTTTCCAAAAAAACTACTTCCAAATATGTCCCTCCCTAATGCAATCCTTTGTGCCAAATTTCACTTTAATATCTTTATTTATGGCTTAGTTATGACACTTTATAGGTTTTCGGTTTCCGCCATTTTGTGGGCGTGGCAGTGGGCCGATTTTGCCCATCTTCGAACTTAACCTTCTTATGGAGCCAAGGAATACGTGTACCAAGTTTCATCATGATATCTCAATTTTTACTCAAGTTACAGCTTGCACGGACGGACGGACAGACGGACGGACAGACAGACATCCGGATTTCGACTCTACTCGTCGCCCTGATCACTTTGGTATATATAACCCTATATCTGACTCTTTTAGTTTTAGGACTTACAAACAACCGTTATGTGAACAAAACTATAATACTCTCCTTAGCAACTTTGTTGCGAGAGTATAAAAAAGGTTATATGGTAATGAGTTATTATTGAGGTTTGTCAGGCTGGTTTTCGCTTTCGAGTTTTGATTAAAGATAATTAAAATCAATAACTATATAATAAGTGATTTGTTAACGGTAGGAATTTTAAATTGAGCATATTTACAAAGTTTGGCGACTTTTTAATTTTTATTACCAATTTTTCGACTAAATTTTCTTTTAGGCTACATCAACAATGGCACCTCATGCTAAAGTAGCTGTTGAGGATGTCGTAGCAGTTATTAAAAAGCATATCGACCATTTTACAGAGAGAAGTAATTTTCCAATTTCTTCGCATATAATATGGAAAACCATGTGCAAGGAGTTGAAAAATAAATGGACACCATATAATGTACATACATATATGTGAATGTCATTAACAATAGGAGAAAGATACTTGCTATTGCCTGTGATGAATTGGGAATTCCTTTTCGTGAAGAGGTGAAAAATGTTTCACTTCACAAATCAACGTTCGAAGACTCAGTGACTGATCCCTTTAATGAGTCGTTTGAACTGCATGAGGAAAGTGCGGATTTAGACGAATTCAAAGTGCTCGTCACTGCAGCTGAATGGATGAGCATACAAGGAGATGAAAAAACTTATAATGATGGACGTACTTATACTACTCTCCGTTCAGGTATCAGAGATCGTTAAAAATATTACTCTTTAAACTATTAATGGCTTTTTCAAAATTCAATTATTTTTATGACAATATTAATGCCGAATAATGTTTTGATTTTTTCATTTTCCAATCTAATGCAAATTTAAACTTACTTATGATCTATTAAATTATAAATGAAAAATGTGTTATTCCAATTTTTTCATTATTTTCAATGGAAAATAAGATTCTTAAAAGTAAAATCATTTCGATAATGAGAAATAGGGCAGCCACATTTAAATTGAACTTTGAGTGGAAACTCATCATTGGGGATTTTTCCTTAATATTAAAATCAATAAGTTTAATATGAAATTTGCAAAAGCGAGTCCAATGCGCTACGTACCAGCAAACTTTAATTAAGATTCAGGAGACGATTTTAATGAATGCCAATTCTTGCCTTTTTCATTAATTAATAAGGCGATAATGAACATTTTCCTTTTTAATTCGCTACTATCAGAATAATAATAAAAAAATCTCCATCATTCATTGAAACAATTACATAATTGTGGAAAGTGATTTGTATCGCATTATTAATTGAATGAAAAATAAAAAATAAAAATTTGCATCGATTATTGGCACAAATATGAAGAATGTTTGTATTATCTTCCATTAACCATTCATTTGAAAATAAAAAAAAATTGATTGTTAGACATTGTGATGATATATAATTAATTATTGGAATTATTTATTTCCTAAACTACCTTAGGTACATGGACAGATGAACTTTTCGAGATCATTCAACGTCAAACTAATCTCCCATGCTGCTTCAATTTCGACAAGCACAAAATTTCACGATCGGGCAAAGCTACTCATTATCTGATCGTCACTGGTCACTGTGCTAGCAACCAATGCAAAAATCCTTTATATTGTTATCTGGATGAAGAACCCGAAGAAGGAGACTTTTTTATGATTATTAGGGTTATTGTAGGTAAAATTATTATTTGTAGGTAAAAAATAATCCTTGAATTTTCATTGTAGACCTAATTGTTCTTTAAATACTAATAAATTAATGATATCAATGACAATGTGTCCATCTGCGCATGCGTGGACTCCCATGGATCGATGTGGCCGTACTTTTCTTCATTTTCGACATTCGTTAAGAAGATTCAAATGAATTAGAATTCATCATTCGATTAATTGATGAAGGTAACTAGCTACCCTCTCATGTAATTAGGAAAGAATAGATTTAGGGACAAGCAAATGTGTATCGGAATGTAACATTATTTATAAAAATGTATAAATAAACCGTCTTGAACTTTCACGCAGATATTCGGGGTTTAATGTTGACTATTTCAACAACCTGAATATTTGATGTCTTATTTCACTCAGTTATAAAAAAGTTAGCTATGTAATGTAAAAGAGATTCTAAAAATGAGATATTTGAACGTCTTAAAAATTGATATTTCATTCTGATTTGACATTCGCTTGATTTTGCATTTATTTCTCTTTAATTACGTGCGATCGTTAATTACCCTTTAATAAGTGACTTTTCATTGAACGGAGAGTAGTATAAATACGTCCATCATTATAAGTTTTTTCTTCTCCTTGTATGCTCATCCATTCAGCTGCAGTGACGAGCACTTTGAATTCGTCTAAATCCGCACTTTCCTCATGCAGTTCAAACGACTCATTAAAGGGATCAGTCACTGAGTCTTCGAACGTTGATTTCTGAAGTGAAACATTTTTCAATACCTGCTTTATCGATGTAATCGACAAGTGAGCGAACGTACATATCTTTTTCGATATTGAACTTTTACGGTATGGGAGCATCACTTATACATTGTACGATGGAAATAGTGAAATACCATAGACCTTTTTTTAAATTAATTAAAATGTTATGAATAATTACGTGTAAAAGAATGAAACCAAGGTATTTATTATATACAAACGATTTGCTTTCCATTGGTTAATATTATTTCGGTCTACAAATAAAAATTAGTGGGGAGGGATGCTAACTTCCCATCATTATTTTGTTTAATTAATTAAAAAATAATGAAGAGTCTACAAAATTCTTTAATTGCATTACAATGATGTACAAAGGTGCTACTATTGATCTACATAAATAAAAAAACCAATGAATTTTCAATTATGTGGAGCCAACTACCAGTCACTCACTGGAATGCTGTATGTAACGACTGAGATAAATTCAAATATACATATGTACATGCGTTGTGAAAAAAATTGTAGGAGGGAGAGCAAAATCTAAAGAGGTCGTGCGCCTCTCAGACGTACGTTATGAAAGCAGGGTTAAGATCACCACTGTCTTGATTTT